>NC_133620.1:22387422-22479922 GCF_048593235.1 Sminthopsis crassicaudata
GTTCCCTCCCCGCCCGGCCCGGACGTGACCCGCCAGAGGGGCCCGTCCTCGGGGAGGCCCTTCCTGGTCCCGGCCTCCGGCTGTTCTGAATCTGCGCTCTCGCGGAGGACCCTGTGGACTCTGGGCCTCTGATTATGGCGGCGTCGCGGGATAGAAATGGCGGAGAACGCGGCTGCGACTGGGCTCGTGCGGGCCGGGCTGGGGGCCACTCCTCTGCCTCAGTCGTCTCCTCTGAAAAGTGGGCCTGGCGGTAACATATGTTTATATTAAACATGAAATAAACGACCAGGGGAATAATGTGGCGCTCTCCGGGCCATGTCTGTGAGCGCCACAGGAACCGGACCACTCAGAGTAAACATTCGGGGGGGGGGGGGATCAAGGAAGGCCCCGTGTAAGAGGCTGAGCTTGGGCCGGGCTTTGGAGGACGGCGGGCGTCCTGAGGGGAGGAGGGAGCCCGTTCTGGGCAGGGGAGGACCGTGTGAGGAGGGACAAGGCGGGATCAGGATGGAAGGGCTTTGAACGCCCCCCGGGAGGGGTGGGCCCTTGATTCTGGAGGTAATAGGGAGCCACTGGAGGTTATTGGGTGAGGGAGGGACCCGCTCAGACACCTCTGGCCCCGGGACGAGTTCACGTGAGGACAGCGGGAGGGGGGCGGCGGGCAGGGACGTCATCAGGCGCCGGGGCCCCATTTTTGCCAGGGAGAGGGGTAAAAAGAGAGAAGCGTCTTGGGGGTGAAGAGGGTGGGAATGATGGGCCGGAGGAAGTTCCGAGATGGGGGAAACCCGGAGAGACTCAGGGACCGGCCGAGAACGGGAGGCTTGTGACGGGCCCCCGCGAGCCCGTCTCTGACCCCCCCCCCCCCCGTGAGCTCTTCTCTGACCCCCCCCAGCCCGTCTCTGACCCCCCCCCGTGAGCCCTTCTCTGACCCCCCCCCCCTGTGAGCCCGTCTCTGACACCCCCCCCCCCCCCGTGAGCCCGTCTCTGACCCCCCCCCAGCCCGTCTCTGACCCCCCCCCCCATGAGCCCGTCTCTGACCCCCCCCCCCCCCCCAGCTCGTCTCTGACCCCCACCCCCCCCCGTGAGCCCGTCTCTGACCCCCCCCCCCCCACCGCTCGCCTCGCTCGCCTCCGGTTTCCTCACCTGTGGAATGGACACAATCCCCCCAGCCAGGAGGAGGCAGCCCCGCCCCCTCCCCCCAGGACCGGGCCCCCGGGGGGCACTCTCTGGGCAGAGCCGCTAGAGGATGCCCGGGGATCCCTCTCCATCCCTGCTCGCAGGTGGGGACTTGGCTCAGGAAGCCCTTCCGGGGTCTGACGGGCCCCCTCCCCCAGCCCGGCTTCTGGCCCGCGCGGAGGGGAGTGGCCACGGCGGGCCCTTGGCCGGCTGCCCGATGCCAGGCGATGCCAGGCGGCTCAGCTAGGGCGGGGCACTTCCCAGTGCCAGCCTGTTCCCTAGGTGTTTGCCACGGCTCCGACGCGCAGGGGAAATGTTTACCCGATTGTATTGGAAGGTGGAGAGTTTAGTCTGGACTCTAATAAGGAGGGCCATTGACAGCGGAGCCCTCGCGGGCCAAGGAGGAAGACTTCCCTGGGCACCGAGCCGCTTGTGCTCCAAGGAGACGCCCGGGGCCGGGGGGGCCGCCTGAATGCCCCGTTTGTGAGCCCAGGGGCCCCGCCCTCCCCTCAGTCAGCCGGAGGCATCAGGCCGTGTCCGGGCAGGGGGGGCGGGGCTGCCAGACCTGGTCAGACGCTTAGTGAGCCGGTCACTATTTTACCAAGTGTTTATTAAGCGCTGACTGTGTGTCACGTACATGGCGCTGGGAGACCCAGGAAAAGGGCCCGATCCCCGTCCTCTGGGCGCCGCGGGCATTTCTGTCTCCTCTGTAAGTGGGGGCGCAGGATACAGTCCGGAGACCCCCGTCCGAGCCCGCCTGAGCAAACCCGCCTGTGACTGCGCAAGCCTCCGCCCCTTGGACACGCACGGACGGGCTCCGGAGCCTCGGACCCTCCCAGCCCGACGCGGCCCCCTCCATGCGGGCTTTACGGTCCCGCCAGCCCCGTCTGTGCTGGAGCTCGATCTCCTCACTGACCGGCCCTGCTCCGACGTCCCTCCCAGCTCTGACTTCTCTGCCCCGAGGGCCCGGCCAGCCCTGGTTCCATCCCCCCGCCTCCTCCGCTCGGATGTTCTGTGGTCTGAGGGCCCCCTACCACACCCCGCCCTCCCCCCCAGCTTGGGCCCTCTCAGCCCTTGAGGCCAGCGCCCCTCCTTGCTGGCCGGCTTGGGGGTCAGGGTCCGGAGGAAGCGGCTGGGCGACACTGGCTGCAGAGCCCTGGTCCGGGTCATGGGGGGGGGGGGTTCTGGGATGCTCACAAGCTCGCTCATTTCATTCACGCCCAAGTTCGGGGCCGCTTGGCCATTTCCTGCCAGTCTGAGGCTGGACTTGAACTCGCAAAGATGAATCTTCCTGACGCGCGCCCGGTGGTCTATCCCCTGGGTCAGACCCTCAACTCCCTGCCCAATACTGTGCAACAGTGAAGTAACTCCTGCCCTCAAAGCGCTGCCGCCTCACGGGTCGAAGCCACATGGCTTTATGTAAATGGATAATATATATTTTTAAGTTAGAATCCCCTGACTTCGAGGGGTAACACGGACGGCAGGAGAGGTGGAGCGGAAGCCGGTCTTAGAGGAAGAGAGGGTGGACAGTAGGAGGAAGGGCATCCCAGGCATGAGGGACAGCCTGGGCAAAAGCACAGAGGTGGGAGATGACGCGTCACCTGTGAGGACTAGCAGGAAAGCCATTTTGGCTGCATTTGGGGGGGGGGGGTGTGGATGAGAGGGAGAAGATGGAAGATGATGGGAAAGATGACGTAGAAAATGCTGATTAACATCAAAATGGAGGCCAGAGGCGTAAATCTCTAACTGGAAGGCCCCGGTGAATAGTTTCCATTTTTTTACAGGTAGGGAAACTGAGGCTGAGTGACAAAGTAGCTTCAATGCAAACTAATAAATATTGGAGGTAGAATTTGAACTCAAGTCTACCACACTCTCCAGCCAGGGCCGTTAAAGGGGTGCAGGCATCGAGGACGGGGGAATCCCACAGAAGAAGGCCAGGGGGGCTTATCTGGTCAGGGAAGCGGGCCCTGAGCCGGTCCTCAAGTCGTGTTAGAACGGAGGCTCCTGTCTGCGTATCCTGGGCCTTAGAATAGTGCTTTGTATGCTGAAGGCGTGTAATAGATGGCTATGGTCACTCGACAATGCTGCCTATGAACTCAGTCCTTGCTCCTGGAGAACCAGGACGATTTTTTCCTGTGTCCTGTGCCTGCATATCATAGGTGCTTAATAAATCCTCACTGCTTGCTTGAGCATGCTGAATGGGAACCTAGTCCTTCCTCTGTGGGAACAAAATTTTTTTCTGTGTCCTAAGCATTTAAGACAGTGCCTGGCATACATTAGGTGCTTAATAAGCACTTATTAAGTTGTCTTAATACTGTTTTAATGTCTGGCATACACTAGGTGCCTAATAAGTACTCCTTGCGCCATGGACTTGATCTGGCTCACTTCCCTTATTTTTCGGAGGAACAAGCTGTCGCTCTGAGGCAGGAGGCCTTCTGGGTTTGGGGCCTCCTTGGGACAGATCACTCTGAGGCCTTGGGGGCCTCAGTTTCCTTGGCTGTAAAATGGGCTGGCTGGGCCGCGGCTCTAGGCCCAGGTCGTCCCAAGGCTTCCCTTGAGGGGGGGGCCTGGCCTGCCTCGGCAGGAGAGGGCAGGCAGCTCAGGCTGGAGCCCGGGACCTGGTGGGGCTCCCCCAGAGAGCCGCTGCTGGGGCCCGTCAGAGCCAGGGGAGCGGAGTCGGCCCAGCTGGGAGTGTGGGAGCGGCCGTACGTCACGCAGGACACATTGGACTTCTAAGAAAACCATCAGGGGTGAGGCGGGGGGGCACCCAACTTTTTCTTCCTCCTCTTTAAACTGCCACATGGCCTTATTTACAAAAAGAAAGCTCGTGTTTGGGTACGTTCACATGATTTATTTGGAGATCCCCGGGGACGGGATTCTTTTCCAGTGGATGCGTGTGCCATGCCCCTCTCTGTGACTCATTAAGGCCTTTAACCAGCCCCCCCCATTGCTGGCCCACTTGGGAAGGAGGAAGGAACAGGGCCAGGGACACATCATCCCGCTCCGAGCATGTGTGCTGGGAATGCCGAGAGGCCTCGCTCTGTTTGGGAAGGGAAGGAGGAGGACAAGAAAAACAGTTTTCTGAGATCCCCCAAGCAGGGCCCCCTCTGAAGGCACAGCACCTGGTGGCCAAATGAGGAAGAGGTGAACCCCCCTTTATGGGGCTTTTGGGGGGACTCTGACCGCAGGGGCGCTCACCGAATCCAGCTGCCAGAATGTCAGACCCGTGGGGAGACAGGAGCATTGAATGTCAGAGCTGGGAGGACCCCTGGGAGGGGGGACCTTAGAACTCAGGGACACAACTGGGAGGGTCCTAGAACGCGGAATTTCAGGGCTGGAAGAGGCCTGAAAATAGAGTGTCAGAGCTGGGAGGGAGCTTAGAACATGGAACATCAGGGCTGGGAGGGAGCTTAGAACAGGGGGTGTCAGAGCTGGGAGGGAGCTTAGAACAGAGGGTGTCAGAGCTGGGAGGGAGCTTAGAACAGGGGATGTCAGAGCTGGGAGGACCCCTGGGAGGGGGGACCTTAGAACTCAGGGACACAACTGGGAGGGTCCTAGAACGCGGAATTTCAGGGCTGGAAGAGGCCTGAAAATAGAGTGTCAGAGCTGGGAGGGAGCTTAGAACATGGAACATCAGGGCTGGGAGGGAGCTTAGAACAGGGGGTGTCAGAGCTGGGAGGGAGCTTAGAACAGGAGATGTCAGAACTGGGAGGGAGCTTAGAACATGGAACATCAGGGTTGGGAGGGAGCTTAGAACAGGGGGTGTCAGAGCTGGGAGGGAGCTTAGAACAGGAGATGTCAGGGCTGGGAGGGAGCTTAGAACAGAGGGTGTCAGAGCTGGGAGGGAGCTTAGAACAGGGGATGTCAGGGCTGGGAGGGAGCTTAGAACAGGGGACGTCAGAGCTGGGAGGGAGCTTAGAACATGGAACGTCAGGGCTGGGAGGGAGCTTAGAACAGAGGATGTCAGGGCTGGGAGGGAGCTTAGAACAGGGGATGTCAGAGCTGGGAGGGAGCTTAGAACAGGGGACGTCAGAGCTGGGAGGGAGCTTAGAACATGGAACGTCAGGGCTGGGAGGGAGCTTAGAACAGGGGGTGTCAGAGCTGGGAGGGAGCTTAGAACAGGGGATGTCAGAGCTGGGAGGTGGCTTAGAACAGGGGAGGTCAGAGCTGGGAGGGAGCTTAGAACAGGGGAGGTCAGAGCTGGGAGGGAGCTTAGAACATGGAACATCAGGGCTGGGAGGGAGCTTAGAACAGGGAGTATTAGAACCTTAGAGCAGGGGATGTCAGGGCTGGGAGGGGGCTTAGAGCAGGGAATGTCAGAGCTGGGAGGGGGCTTAGAGCAGGGAGTATTAGAACCTTAGAGCAGGGGATGTCAGGGCTGGGAGGGGGCTTAGAACAGGGGAGGTCAGAGCTGGGAGGGGAACTTAGAACAGGGGAGGTCAGAGCTGGGAGGGGGCTTAGAGAAGGGAGTATTAGAACCTTAGAACAGGGGGTGTCAGGGCTGGGAGGGAGCTTAGAACAGGGGGTGTCAGGGCTGGGAGGGAGCTTAGAACAGGGAGTATTAGAACCTTAGAACAGGGGGTGTCAGGGCTGGGAGGGAGCTTAGAACAGGGGGTGTCAGGGCTGGGAGGGAGCTTAGAACAGGGGGTGTCAGAGCTGGGAGGGAGCTTAGAACGGGATGTCAGGGCTGGGAGGGGGCTTAGAGCAGGGGATATCAGGGCTGGGAGGGAGCTTAGAACAGGGGGTGTCAGGGCTGGGAGGGAGCTTAGAACAGGGAGTATTAGAACCTTAGAACAGGGGAGGTCAGAGCTGGGAGGGAGCTTAGAACAGGGGAGGTCAGAGCTGGGAGGGGGCTTAGAGCAGGGAGTATTAGAACCTTAGAACAGGGGAGGTCAGGGCTGGGAGGGAGCTTAGAACAGGGGATGTCAGGGCTGGGAGGGGGCTTAGAACAGGGGGTGTCAGGGCTGGGAGGGAGCTTAGAACAGGGGATGTCAGGGCTGGGAGGGGGCTTAGAACAGGGGGTGTCAGGGCTGGGAGGGGGCTTAGAGCAGGGAGTATTAGAACCTTAGAACAGGGGAGGTCAGGGCTGGGAGGGAGCTTAGAACAGGGGATGTCAGGGCTGGGAGGGAGCTTAGAACAGGGGGTGTCAGGGCTGGGCAGGACCTTAGACATCACCTTTTCCAGTCCCTCGTGTTAGGAAGGAGACTGCGGAGCAGGAAGGGAAGCGGTTAGTCCGAGACCCCCCGGTGAGGATGGGAGCAGAGCTGGTCCTCTGCCCAGGTGGGCCCTTTCTCAAGCCGTCCTTCCCACGTCCCAAACCATTCCCAGACTTCAGCCGTGACCCTGTGCCACCTACAAATGCCGTCCACAGATGAAAGCACTTGAGATTCACTCAGACCCTGCGCCGTAGGTGCTAAAACCACACTTGACCAGGAGGAAACGAGGCCGTCGGGTGGGAAGTGGGCTCAGAGGCTTCCGCTGTAGGGCTGCCCACCGGGGGTCAGCCCAAGAGACTGCACGGAAGGCTAATCCTTGACACTATGGAACAAGCACAAAGAAGGGGGAGTGAGGGCCGGATGTCTTTGTGTCGGTCAGTCAGCGGCCATTTATAAGGACCTACTGTGCGCCAGCCACTGCAGATACTGGAGAAGGAGATCCTTGCTAGGGATGAGTTGCCGTCGCTCAGCTGTAAGTTCTGAGTCGGGAAGATGAGACTTCCCATGTCGGGACCAGCGCTCTGTGCTGCCCGCTTGGCGGCAGAGCGGGCCCAAGGACAGAAATCACAGCCTGCCCTCAGCTGCTTCCGCCCCCCGGGAAAGAAAACGGTACTGACTGATACAGCCCGAATCCAGGGGAGCGTTTGGCCTTGGGGAGACCTCTCTAGTGCACTTTTAACACATGGTATTGTCTATAATATGTTCTATATTTCACATAATATTTTATGTAACACGTTCCACATGTTTCATACTTTATATATTTCATATAATAGTCTCTACAATATATATTCTATGTTTTATATAGCATGTCATATATTTTATGTAATATTTATATTTCATATGATATTTTATGTAACATTTCACATGATATCGTTCACATAACATTGTTGTATGTTTTACATCAGATTTTATCGGATTTTGCGTGTGTCCATGTCCTGGGGCAGTAGGTCCACCACTTACTGTGGCTCTGAGAGGGCAGGAATCAGCTCAGGATGACGATGTGGTGATGGAACCAGGAACACTGGCGTTAAGTCCCCTTGGCCGGGCCAGCCCGTGAGCCCGGGCTCGGGACTTCCCTCCCCGGGGGGCTCCCTCAGGTTAGAAGCTCCTGATGCGGCCCACCATTCTGTCCGGGCAAGCCGCCTTGTTCCCAGGGAATTCCACGTAGCGCTGAAATCAGAGCCCCTGCCCCACAAAGCATGCTGGTACATCCTGTGTTGGGTTGCTCTTTCAGGCCTTGAATGGGACACGTTTTCGAGTCGAGGTGACCGGCGTTTCCGTGGCCGTATAACGCAAGCGTGGCTACCCCCCTTTCCGGATGAGGAGCCTGAGGCCTAGTGAGGTGATGGCCCTCACCCATTGCACACGGTGCCCCCGGAGCCTGCCATGCTGCTCTTGGGGATGATAGGAGCAGATCGGGGAAGGACAGCGGCCGGGGGCCAGGCACAAACTGGGGGGTTGTCGGCTTGGAAGGCGGTCCCGTTCCCGTGCCCCGGGGAGCGGCGCTGGGCCCTGGCCCTTAAGGGTTTAAACGTGTCTCATTCCAGATGTGCAGACGGCACCAAACGGGAGGGGGATGGCGAATGCCCGGGATGGCCGTCAGGATCCAGAAATACCCTGACAGTTGGAACGAGCCTCATGAAATGAAGTGAATTGGGATAAATTTAAAACCTTGCACTTGAGGATTTTTTAAATCAACTTCCCAAGTGCAGAATGCGAGGGGGGAAGGTGGGGGTTCAGTAGACGCCGGGGGAGCGGGGTGGTCCCGGGGCCTGACTCTCTCCAGGAGGCTCTCGCCAGCTTAGCCTCCTCCCAGCCCCACGTGCTGCAGAAAGCTTTCCCAGCCGTCGTTACTGTCCGGGCCCCTCAGGCTGGCCCCCATGGGTCCCGGCCATCATGCGCCGTACGGGATTGCTGGCGCGTTGTCTCCCCCGAGACAGTCGGCTTGTTGGGGACTCTTGCCTCTCTTAGGACAGTGCCCGGCACACAGTAGGTGCTTGGTAGCTGTTGATAACTGACTCATCTCTCTATCAGACGATCAGCTACTCGAGGGTAGGCTGGGCCTGTTGAAATATTTTTTCTCCTGATGTATTTCTTTGTATCCCTTCTTAGCCCGGCACATAGTAGGTACTTCATAAATGCTTGTTGACTTGAACGAGAGGCCGAGCTTCTGACTGTTCCATACAGAGATCAGCTGGAGGCACGGGGGATATTAACCCTCAGCAGAGAAGACTCGGGGTGACAAGGGACCCTTCATTTTGTGTTTGAAGGGGCCTTGGAAGCCTTCCATCCCAGCTGGGGAAAGGCAGGCTCCTGCTTTGGGTTCGCCCCTCTCCGAGGCACTTTTTGTTATTTTATAATTTGTATAACGCATATATTTCACATAATATATAAAGTCACGCAGCCGATAAGGGCCGACCATCTTCTCCTCGGACCGAGGTCCCCCCGGACCAAAGTGACAGCTTGGGAACAAACCCAAACACGATTTTTATTTTTGCAAATAGTCAGAGACTGACTTCAGCCCCATTTAAGGAAAACCATCCCTCAGAAACATCCCCAAGTGACCCCTTAGGGGATGAGGTTTGGAGCGTTCCTTCTCATACGGGTCAGCCTTGTCTTCTTTGAGGTTCCTCCCAACCCTCCGAGGTGCTGGGCCGGAGCGACCTTCCTGTGACTAGCGCGTGTTTCATAAGCGGTCCGAGTGGCCTGGGAGACAGGGAAGAGACGAGATCCTGAACTCTGGGGATCACGTTCTCCACTCCCAGCTCCTCCGTGTTTGTGGGCGTGCCCTCTCTGGGCCTCAGTTTCCCAATCTGTAAAATGAGTGGGTGAGACTTCAGCGGATGGTGAGTAAGGGCCGGGCTCGTCGGGTCAGGTGAGAGCGGATTCCTTGTCCTCCGAGGTCTGATCCAGGCCCCCTCCGGCTCAGATCCAGCCAAAATGGAAGCTGCCGGTGTAGAAAGATCCCACAAAGAAGCTCCCTGCACTCACGTGGGAGACGTGGACCCGCTGATGTGCAACGTGGCAGGGGAGTCAGCTCTTTTTTAGATGATCAGTTTTATTGAATTTTTTCTTTAAAAAACTCATAAATGAGAATTCTGGAAGGAGGGAGGAGAGGACTTTGTTGCTTCTCGCATCCGTTTTCTCATCTGTAGAAGGGAGTGATGAATAAACAACGCATCAATAAAAAGCCGCTTTTTTAAATAAGGAGAAACACCGTGATTGTGGCGTCGGCTGCTTTGGGTGAGGGTCAGTGGGAAGAAGAGTCCGGGCTGGAATACCTCCGAGGTTGTTTTTTGTGCAGGGCGCAGCCGCAGGCCCAGGCTCTGGACCCCCAAAATGGACCCCGGCCTGGGAGACGGCCGCCTCAGCTCCGGGAGGCTGAAGCCTGGAGTCCGTACCTGCTCTGCCTCTGAGCTGGTGCCCCCTCCCATACCCCTTCGCCTTCTTCTCCGAGGCGGGGTGCCCGCCAAGCCCACTATTTATTTTGGGCCCGCCAGCACTTTGCCTGCAACATTTCATCAGTCACGGGGAAAGAAAAGATTTATGGACTTTGTAACACAGGAATGATTTCAGTAAAAGCCCAGCCAAAAATAATGTAAAGACACACAGTGCTGGTTTCCAAAAAGTTCGTAATTAGGTGCCCGTGTTTGGGTCCGATTTACAAGGTCAGCTTGGACTCCAATTAGCAATCACAGTGTTCTCTTAAGCCCGGCACACATCCTTCCAGAATTATGTCGATTTTCCAATTACTGGGTTATGTTGAAATTACAGCGAGAGACTCGTAAAGTGGGGCAGAGTTTATAAATGCAGTATATTCTTAACGACCTGGCTGTGGGGCGTCCCAGCGAGGCTCCCGGCCCCCTCCGGGGGACAGAGCTGTCTGGGATCACAGACGGAGCGGGCGGCGGGGCCCGGCTCGGCCCAAAGGGGTGGATGCTGAGCTTCGGCCCGGCCCCTCTGGTGGGACCGAAGGACAGGGGGCGTGCGATGGGCCCGAACTAGGCCTTCTCCTTCTCAGGGGCAAAGTGTCTTCTGTTTGGTCCTATGACAGTTGTGAGTTAGGGAAAACGTGGCCCGACCCAGGACTTAGGGACATTTCTTTACACCCACATGGAGGATAGATTGGAGGGAAAAGAGAATGGATCATCGCACGGAGTGGTCCTCAACTGGTGAGGGCTTAACCAGGGGCCGGGACATTCAGTTACTGGTTTTACAGACAGGTGGGGGCAACAAGGTGGTGCCATAGTGGATACGGCACTGGCCCAGGGGGATCCGAGTTCAAATTCAGCCTCAGATACTTGACACTTACCAGCTGTGTGATCTTGGGCAAGTCACTTAACTCAATTACCTCAACAAAACAAAACAAAACAAAAAACCCCCAAATCACACAATCAGAGTCATGGAAGCTCGGAGCTACAGCATAGGCAGAAGCTTAGACTAATAGACTTTTCAAACTTACAGTCATAGATCTAGAAGATATTTGAATACAAGAATATTTAAAGAATATTCCAAACTCTTGGGAGTCCCCAAACATTAGAATCATAATTACAAAATCTTACAGTTATGCAATCATAAAAGGTAATTTTATATTACATAATATATATAATTTTATAATTAGAAAAATCTTAGAATTACAGAACCTAACACCTTAGAATCATAAAGGGCAATTAGGAAGGGGGGACAGTAGAGAGAGAATGCTGGGCCTAAAGGTGGGAAAACCTGAGTTCAAATCCTCCCTCAGATACTTACTAGCTTATGTGCCTGTCTGCCTCAGTTTCCTCATCTGTAAAAGGGGGCCAATAATGACACCTACTTCTCAGGGTTATTGTGAAAATCGAATGATATAACATTTGTGAAGTGTTTTGCAAACCTTAAAGATCCATGTAAGAGCTATAATTATGATTTGTAAAAGCTTGACTCTAACCTCACTTTTTGGACTGATCAGTCCCCTTCCTATAATCTATATTCCAAGTCCAGGCTGGACCCAGTTCCTACCTCTTTGCCTTTGCACAGGCAGTACCCCCCCATGCCTGGAAGCCCCTCTTCTCCTTTCCTTTTAGGTCCCCAACTTCTCCTCTGGGTCCAGTGGGAGCCTTTTCATTTCCCGGGATGGATTCCTCCCGTCGCCGATTTGCTCCAAATCCCAGGGTACCGACTTCTCCGTAAACATGTTGTATTTCCCTCGGCTGACGGCAGACACTTTCCGTACAATGCCTTTTGTCACATTTGGACTCGCGTCCCCATGCGTGGGAGCAGCCTGGCACATAAGGGGCACTTATTTTTTAATAGTGTTTTATTTTTCCAGATCCATGCAAAGATCCTTTTCAGCACTCAGCTCTTGCAAAACCTCGTGTTCCAAATTTTTCTCCCTTTCCCCCCCTCTCCCGTCCCCAAGACAGCGAGTAATCCAATATAGGTTAAACATGTACAATTCTGCTAAACATATTTCCATATTTGTCATGCTGCGCGAGAAAAATCTGATCTAAAGGGGGACAACACGGGAAAGGGGAAAAAACCCAAGCAACAAATGACAACAGAGATGAAAACACGATGCTGTGATCCCCATTCGGTCCCACAGTTCTCCCTCTGGACACGGGAGGCTCTCTCCACCCCAAGTCTATTGGAATTGCAGTGTCTGCTTATTGTGTCTTTAATCATAGAATTTAAAACTAGACTTCAGGCATAAACTTCAAAATTCGTGCTAAATAATATATATGGAAAGAGAGAGAAATAGATATGTAGATATATAGTTAGATGTGTAGATAGATAGAGACAGACAGATAAATAGAAAGATAGATAGATGATAGATGGATAGATGGATGGATAGACACAAAGACAGATGGATGGATAGATAGATAGATAGTAGATAGATAGATAGATAGATAGATAGATAGATAGACACAAAGACAGATGGATGGATGGATAGATAGATAGTAGATAGATAGATAGATAGATAGATAGATAGACACAAAGACAGATGGATGGATGGATAGATAGATAGTAGATAGATAGATAGATAGATAGATAGATAGATAGATAGATAGATAGATATAAAGACATACAGGTGGATGGATGGATGGATAGATAGACACAAAGATGGATGGATGGATGGATGGATGGATGGATGGATGGATGGATGGATGGATGGATGAATAGATAGACACAAAGACAGATGGATGAATGGATGAATAAATAGACAGATGGATGGATGGATGGATAGATAGATAGATAGATAGATAGACACAAAGACAGATGGATGAATGGATGAATAAATAGACAGATGAATGGATGGATGGATAGATAGATAGATAGATAGATAGATAGATAGACAGACAGACAGACACAAAGATGGATGGATGGATGAATGGATGGATAGATAGACACAAAGCAGACAGATGGATGTATAGATAGATAGATAGATAGATAGATAGATAGATAGATAGATAGATAGATAGATACAAAGACATACAGGTGGATGGATGGATAGATAGACACAAAGATGGATGGATGGATGAATGGATGGATGGATGGATGGATGGATGAATAGATAGACACAAAGACAGATGGATGAATGGATGAATAAATAGACAGATGGATGGATGGATGGATGGATAGATAGACAGACAGACAGACACAAAGATGGATGGATGGATGAATGGATGGATAGATACACACAAAGCAGACAGATGGATGTATAGATAGATAGATAGATAGATAGATAGATAGATAGATAGATAGACACAAAGAGATGGATGGATGGATGGATAGATAGACACAAAGATGGATGGATAGATAGATAGATAGACAGGCAGACAGACAGATGGATGGACAGATCTCCATTCACACAGCTGCCACTTTCATGCAGATCTCCATCATCTTGTCTGGATAATTGCAGGAGCCTTCTAATTGTTTTTTTTTTTTTATATACTCTTTGCACTTTCACAGCAACCACTGGGGGTTGAAACTATGATAAGTTCTAGTTATTCTGTTTTCCTAAAAAGGAAGTTGAAGCTCAAAGTTAGTTAAAAGACAGCTTTTGAGTCTCACGGCTACCGAGTGTCAGGCAGATTTTGAACCTGGGGCTAGTCCCTTGTTCCTAAGTTCATGTCCTCTGTTGTAATCTTATGACAGGACATTGTAAATACCCTTACCTCACCTTCCCTAGCCCATAGTCTTTGAATGGGTGTTTTCACAGACAAACTGAGGCCTTAACAGGCTGCCCACTGCCCCCGGGGCCATCGTCCTTTGCTTTGATCTTGCTCCTGGACCCCCATGGCTCTGGAGAGAGTGCGGCTGGTGGCTTGGGGCAGCTCCTTCTCACTTAAATCCAATTCACGCACAAATCAAAAAGTCAACTGGGATGTCATCATTTCCCTTTGAAAACAAAGGACCAAAAACTACCAATGACATCACATAATAATGATAATGGCAGTTATATAATTTATCAACAGAATCACATTGTGTATAGTATATAATGATATATAAAAAGTGTTTCTGTCACTTTAAGACTGTACATCATATGCTTTATTGTGGGTGCTTATATACAGAATATAAATGTTAAATTTGATGTTTTTTTTGCCAACAAGCCCACTGTTGTCCCCATTTTACAGATGAGGAAGCTGAGGCTGAAGGAGAATAAGTTACTTGCCCAAGGTCAATCAGTTTATTAGCCATTTCTTAAACTCCTCCTGTGTACTATAGGTTTATGTTTCTATGGAAAAGAGAGCAAGATTTTGTTTTCTTTTCTTTTTTGATCTGATTTTTCTTGTGCAGCAAGAGAATCGTATGAATGTGTTTATATATACTAGATTTAACCTACATTTAATGTGCTCGCCATCTAGGAGACGGGGTGGAGGAAGGAGGGGAAAATAACACAAGTTATACAAGGGTCGATGTCGAAAAATTATCCGTGCGTGTGCTTTGAGAATTAGAAGTTGAAAAAAAGAAAAGACAGCAAGGATGGCTGTGAAGATGTAGAGCTGAATGTGAAGTGATTTGGACACTAGGGAGCACTAGAGGGCCCGGAGCACCAGGCCTAGCATCAGGAGCACTCACCTTCCTTCATGAGTTCAAATCCGGCTTGAGACACTAGTTGTGTGACTCTGGGCAAGTCACTTCCCCCATTTGCCTCAGTTTCCTGGTCTGTAAAATGAGCTACAGAAGGAAACGGCCAATTGTTCCATCATCTTTGCCAAGAAAACCCCAGCTGGAGGCCCGGGGAATCGGACACAACTGAAAAATGACCAAACCAAATAAAACAAAAGAAGATAAACACACAAAGTTCTTCCACCGGGGTAGTTGGGGAGGGAGGGCCCAAGCAGCAGGAGCGTGTCCTGTGGGTCCAGGGGCTGGGCTGCAGCTTAAGGGAAGCAAGGGCTCTGTGAGGGGCGGGGCGAGGGAGCAGAGGGAATGTCCAGGTCAAGGGCCGCTCTGGCCGGAACTCCAAATGGGGGGGGGGTCCACTGGGGCTGGGAGGACGGATGCCTGGATGGAGCCCGGTGGGGGCGGAGGCGAGTGCGTGACATAGTCACAGCTGCCCTTAGGGAAATTATGGCAGCAGTTTGGAGGGAGAGTCAAGGCGGGGAGATGGCCAGGAGGCCGCTGGGAGCCCTGGGAGAGGCTGAGAGCAGGAGCTGAAAGAAAAGGCAGGGCGGGGGGCTGATCACATTTAGGGGTTTGGGGAGGGGTCCGGGACGGCACCAAGGGGAGGCCAAGGATGCCGACTCCTTCCACAGAGACGGGGAGCTGGGGAAGGACAGTGAGCTCAGGGTAACGTGGCCCCGAGAAGTCCCTAGATCGCACAGCCCGAAGGTGGTCTTCCCACGCCGCCTCTTCCTCCTCCTCTTCATCAGTGCCATTGTTGACGTTGGTCTGGCCACGCTGCCTCGCCCCATAAGAAAACAGAACTGCCTGGTCTGAGAGTCCTGGGCCGAGCTTTTCCCCTTAGGTTGGGAAGGGGCCTTGGAGAGCATCTGCTCTAGCCTCTTTCCGCCATGCGGGGGACCCCCGGGCTGCTCCCAAACCCCGTCAATGGGGCCCTTGCTATTTTGTTGTCATTTTTGCTCTTTAGAGGGGTCGGCTTCGTGGTAGTTTGGGCACAGATTGTGGCAGGAGCCAAAGCTAAAAAGAGAAGAAAGCTCGTTACCGCCTGAGGTGGCGGATTCCAGACCTCGTGCCCTGAGGGTTCCTGGGGAGGACCAGAGGACCCCCACCTCTTGTTTCCTCCCTTCCCTCCTCTCTGAGTTCTAATTCTGAGACTTTGAGAGAGCAGAGGGCTTGGTGAGAGTGTAGAACATACCAGCTGCCTTGGAGCATTTGCATGTGCTGTTTTTCCCAGAGAGACTGTAAACCCTTAGAAGGCGGGGGGGGGGGGGGGGGGGCCAGGGGGGTTCCATTTTGTTCTAGTATTCCTAATATTGGACTACAGTAGGTGATTAATAAGTGCTTGACCACCGAGGAACACAGAATCTTGGAATCCCGGCGTGCGCTCCCGGCTGAAGCTCGCTCAGGCCCCATTCGTGTCTCGGATCATCGGAGTCACGAGGGACCGGACAGGCAGCCACCAGGGTCTCCAAACGTGACTGCGGGCTATCTCGTCGCTTGCTCCGATGACATTTACAGATGCTTCTCCCATTTTCCCCCATCGCTTTCAATAGACAAAGTAAAGATCCCTCCCGCCTAATGAAGCACATTATCATTTCCAAATGGTTTATTTCAAGTTGTTTCCAGTTTCTTGCAAATGTCTGATTTCTGAACAAGCCCTTATTTATTCCATGTGTCTCACTGAAGTCATTGTTGACAGTCCAGCAGAAGGTCCATAAATCACCAGGACCCTTTCCCACAGGCCTGGGAGCCGACTTGTGTTACTGTCAATCAAGTACTGTTATTGTAAATGGAAATCAGAGCCCCTAATTAGAGAGCGCGGACTGCCCGGAGAGGATGAGATCAGGGAGAAGGAGCTATGGCTGAGCTCCCCGGGCTGGCCAGAGTGCGGCGGAAACGTTGGGAAGCCTTCCGAGGCCGCCCTCTTGGCTACGGGACGCGAGCTCCGGCGATGGGGTTTGCCGGGCAAGCTTTGGATCAGAACCTTGACGAGCCCATCGGAGGGCTGCTCAAAGCCCACTTGGGGAGGGGGATGTGTCCTGTAGAGGGGATTAGCCATAAAGGGGGGGCCTGGATTACCAGCCCACTCTGTGCCCTTGAAGACCCATTCTGTCTCTGCCTGAATGGCGGGCTCTGCTGGGAGGAAGGTGGCAGCTCACTGCCCGCGGGATGGTAGCTTGGGGGATGGCTGCCCTGGATCAGCCGCCCCGGCCCAGTTTTCTTTGTTTGTCCAAGAAGGAATTAACGAGGCTCCTTCCAGCTCATCCATTTTGTGTTGGAAAGTCCTTCCAACTGCAACATTCTGGGATCCAAAGTTCCACCCAGTTTGGACTTGCCCCGCTCGAAAGTCCCTCCCAGATGACGGTCTGCGTCCCAAGGTCCCTTCCAGCTTGAACACTTTTTAAGGTGACAGTCCCTTCTGACACCAGATGCTGAAAGGCAAGGGTTGGCGGACTTTTGTTCTTTTCTGTAAAGCGCCAGAGAGTAAATAGTTTAGACTTTTGGGGGCAAGTGGCAGAACTGTGGACAGTATGTGGCGACTTCTATAACAAGAGAGGAGGCAGATTTCCACATTTTTGGATGAGATTTAAAATATAACAATAATAACAAGTACAATTTTTGCAGTAAACTCCATTAACAAGAAGAGATAATATTTCACTTAACGAGGGTTCAGCGGGAGCATTCCCAGTCACCTAAATCAATCCTGAATCTTTATCTTTAATGCTGATTTCTGCTGAGATTTTGGCAGCTGGGCGGGGCAGGGGATAGAGAGAGGGCTGAGCCCGGAATGGGGAAGACCTGAATTCAGATGTGGCCTCGGACACTAAATAGACTTATTTACTCAGACACTTTAACTCTGTGTGCCTCAGTCTCCTCATCTGTAAAATGAGCCGGAGAAGGAACGGCCGACCGTTCCATGTCTCTGCCGAGAAAATCCCAAACGGGGTCACCAAGCGCAGAACACGACTCAACCACCGTGAGATTTTGGGCATTTCATCTTCGAGAACGTCTTCTCCCAGTGACGGGGCCTGTCAAATACTGAGATAACTCCAGGAGCATGTGCTTTTAATGGAGCCAAAAGGCTAATAGTTTTAAACAAGTTTATTTTCTCTGGATCGAAAACAGCGTAATTAATTCACCATCGGTAAACATTGGTAAACAGCTTTCCTTGCTCAACTATCAGATGAACTGCCCGGAAACGTCGTCCAGCCCAGTTGTCCTGTCCCATCAGGCCTTCCTCCCTGGATGCAAACGCTCTCTGCAGCGGAGTTCACAAGCGGTCATCCAGTTTTAAAACCAGCTCTAACCATGGGATGACCGTATCGATCAGTGTACATTTATTAAGCGCCCACTGTGTTCCAGGCACTCTGTTGGAGACTGAAGATGTAAAGACAAAAGAAAGTACTTCCGGCCTTCAAAGAACTTGCATCGTGTCCAGGAAGACACTGTGTTCATAAATAACTTCATACAAATTAATGTCAGGTGGGCCTCCTTAACAAGAGGCCGTGGACGCGGTCAGGGCGCTACTTTAAGGAGTGCTTCGCTTTCAGAGGTCAGGAGGCCGGTGGGCCGTTGGCAGCGGGGCAGGAGTGGGGCGATGATGGAGCTGGGTGCTGTAATGGGTAGAGCTCTGCATTTGGAGTTGGGGGACTGAGTTCAAATCCTGATTTTGGCACCTGCTCGCTCTGTGGCCCTCTCTGAAGCCCAGGACCCAATGACCTCTGTGCTTGCTCTCTGCTCCCAATCCAGGATTTGGAACTTGAGTGTCGTTTGGAGATTTGGGGAGTTCCCTTGGACCGGGCCCAGGGCCAGACAGGGGGGAGCAGCTCCTCTGCCCCAGGCTTCCTTGCAGCGGGCTTCTCTGGCTGTGCCCCACTCCCCACACTCCATTGTCCCTCCCTTGTCTCGTTGGGGGGCCCGGCACAAAGCGGCTTTTTCACGTTTGCTCTTGATTCGGGCCCGGCCGCGAGGCTGGCTCTGATCTGGAGACCCCAGCTGCCTCCTTCGGGGGGACGCCATCTCTGCGTTCTGAAAGGGGCCGGCTTCAGCTCCGGGCACTTGGGGCAGTGCAGCCTGGTGGGGAGGGCCTCCCCGGACGGGGCGTCCTTTCTGAATCAGGAAGCTGGGTGGCTGGCCAGTGGGCAGGAAGCATCAGTGGCTGTTACCAGTGGCCCTAAAGGGGGCAGCCGTGTCGCTTCTCTTGTCTGACGGCCATAAGGAGGTCGGGGTGGACGTCCAGCCGGTGGGCGGGGCTCTGAAAGGCCCTCCTCCTGCCCAGCATCAGTGGAGGAAGTTGGACAGGCCAGAGAGAGTGTCCATCAGACTTGGACTGGGGAGGGCCGGCGGCCGGCTTCCCTTCCCCTCGCCCGTCCCGTCAGCGATGACTCCTCCGTCCTCCCGACCCTTCAGAGAGCCTGGCAGAGGCGTGGCCGTCCCAGCTGCCGTCCCAGCGTCTGGGCCAGGTGACTTTGGGATTCTGCCGGGCAGCGCGCCGCCTCTCACCACCTTGCCCTGGGCACCCGCTCCTGCTTGGTCACCCCCCAGCGGGAAGGGCAGAGCAAACAGAACCCAGTAAGGGCCGAGCTGCGCTGCCTTCTCTTGGTTATCGCTCCCAGCCTCAGTTTCCTTGTCTGCAAAATGGGTTCCATGACCCGGAAGTCCTTTCTGCTCTAAGCCCAGGATTCTCCACCGAAGCTGCTCTGTGGGGATCCAGGACAGAGAACTCGGCCCAGCATTCAGCCCCCTTTCCCCATCTTCTGAACCCCTAAGACGCTCTTTGACCCAGAGTCGCTGGTTCCCCGGCCTGTCCACGAACAAGGCTCCGTCTGCAGCTCTGGGCCTTCTCCCTGGCCGGCCGCCTGCCAGGACGCTCCCCCTCCTCATCTCCGGCCTTCCTGGCCACCTAAGCTACAATCCCACCTTCTGTGGGAAGCTTTTCTCCAGGCCTCCCCCGGGGGAGCTGCCAGAGCCTGGGGGAGACCTCCACGCGCCTGCTTCTAACCACTGTGTGTCCGGACCAGCCCCGCAGCCCCCAGCTTCCCTGTGCACCGGAGCCTTTGGGCTGATGGACTAATGGGACAGCCCCGTTCGGAGGCCTCCGGGAAAGCCTGGCTCCGCAGGCAGAAGAACCCCGGAGCACCCGCCTGGTTCACTGCACTCTTTGGGACTCGCATGCGCCCACAGGTCACATTGCCACAGGCGCGATTGTCCGTATGCCCGCTGTGACCGAGGGACGATAAGTGGCGATCTGTCTGAGGAGAACGCTGGACCTGAAACCGGGAAGATCCCAGTGCGAATCCTGCCCCTTGCCTCGAGAGACGGAGAGAGAAGGAACAGCATCTATTAAACACATTAAAAACCAGGTTCCAAGCCCTCTGCTAAGCACTTTACAATATGATCCTCCTTCTCCTCACAACAACCCTGCGAGGCAGGTGCTCTTATTATTCCCATTTTACAGAGGAGGAAACTGAGGCGGACAGAGAGGCTGAGTGAGCTGCCCAGGTCCCCCAGCTGGGAAGGACTTCAGCCGCGTCTCCCTGCCCAGCACTGGCGCCTCACAGCCGGCCCAGAGAGACGTCCGAGGCCGCTCGCTTGCTGGGCCATCTCGGAGAGGGGCTCCCCTCCCTCCCGCCCGCCGTTCCCAGGGCGCAGAATGCCTCCGTGCATGGTTGGGGAAAGGGTACAATTGAAACCACGGCCCCGGCAGCCACATTCCTCCCCCTGCTCCCGCAGGCCCCCTCCTCCCATTGATGGTTAAAATTCTTTTAAGGCGACCACAAAGATCAGTGCCTTTGTCCCCCCTCCCGCCCCCTCCTTACAGGGAGGGAAAAATACAAAAAGGGAAGGAAAAACTCGCCGACTTTGAGGGCTTCCTCTGATTTCCTTAATGATAACTGACACGGACCACCGCGAGTTCTGGGCACGAGCAGAGAGGATGCCGGGCCTCCCTCCCCGCTGACCGGGACTCTGCTGTGGGAACTTCGCCGAGGGTCACCCAGCCAGGCCGCGGAGGCCACCCAGCAAGCCGCGGAGAAGGGCCCGGCTTGGAGAGGCTGCCGGCCGCCCCCGCGTGGGCGCAGTCCCCGGCCCACCCCGCGTTCCGCAGGTGGGGAAGCGATGGAGGTCGTGGGAGTTGTCCACGGTCACAGGGAAATCAAATCAGAGAATCAGGATTCGAACCCAGCACCCTGCCCCTTTGCAAGGATCAGCAGAAATCCGTGACATTGAGAAACGTCCCCTCCGTCACACGCAGTGATCTGGGGGGGGCAGCTTGGGGCCCACCTGCTTCCCCCGAAGCGTACATGTACGTGGCTCCCACTTTGTGTGGCTTAATGGGGCCCTGGTCACCCCGGCTCGTTCATGCGTCCGTGTTTCCAGGTGTGAGCGCGTGCGTGTTCCTTTCTGGGTCTTTTCAGATTAGTCAGCGGGCCACTCGGTAGGCATTTGTGTATGTGTGTGTTATGCTGTGTGCATGGGCACACACGTGGTTGTGTTAAAAAGGGCCCTGGTCTCCGGCAAAAGGTTTGGGGCCCTCAGGGAATGGAAAACAATACGGTTTGCCAGACCACCAAGTGCAAAAAACTAATCATCACTTATTATTAAGCCCCTACTGTGTGCAGGACTATGAAAAGGACCTGTGAGAGGAAAGTGTGTCGGAGGGTTCTGAGTGCCAGGATGAAGGGCTCCTGGGTCATGCTGGAGACAGCGGGGAGCCATTGAAGGGGGGGGGATTGGGACAGTGCTGTAGTCCCGGAAGGCGGCTCGGGGCTCTGACCGAGGGGGGCGGAATGGAGGATGGTGTGGGCCAGTGTCGGATCCACGAGGGGGCCGGCGTGGGAAGTGTCACACGACCGTGGTCTCACCCATCTGCTAACAGGAGGGGCCGTGCCGGGCCCTCTCATCTTAGGGAATCTCCCGTGAATCGGGTGGACGGATGTTAATTTTAAAATAAATCCTTTTCTTTTAGAGAATGAGCCAAAGACATTTATATCTACATGTTAGTAAATTTTTTGCATTAGTAAAAAAAAATTATACCCAATTTATAGAGAGGGAAAATTGAGAGGAACTGAACAGACACTAGCTCAAGTAATTGCCAGCCTGTGGACTTCTTCGATTGATCTTTCTCTCATCATACCATTTGGTTCTGGATACTCTGATTGATTCATGTCTTTTGTAAAATCTGACAGCCTAGGCCAGGGGTTCTCAGACCAGGGCCACACGCCCCCGCTGAGGACGTTAATGAGCCCGCCGGGTTATGGCAGATGGGCCGAGGGGCGGAGACAGAGCGGGAGCTTCTGTTTTTACTCTAGTCCGGCCCTCCCACAGTCTGAGGGACGGGGAACTGGCCCCCATGTAAAAGTTAGAGGACCCCTGCCCTAAAGCATACACAGCACTTTAGAGACGGCAGGAATGTGGAATTATCACCTCCTTTGTTCGGACTAAAGTGCCTCTTTTTAATGCATCCTGAAATCATCTCTCCTGTTTCACTGTTGAATTCTTGGGCAAGCAATCCGCTCAGAAAGCAGGTCTGTGTTCATGAGAGCAGCCGCCCAGCTCTAAATCCTCTCTTCTCTTCGGTGCAATTGATTTCTTGGGCTCGAGTGCTTAGTTTACATTTATCCCCACTGCTTTCCTTTGTTAGCCTCTCCAGATCTTCTGCGGATCCAATTTCTGTCTCCTAAGTCGATGTACTGTCCATTCTAATTTAATTTAATAAGGAAGCCTTCCATGTCTTTTTTATCCTTGGTAACTGAAAGGGCGATGGCAGAGATCGCTGGGAGAAAGGACAAGAGCGGGCCCTTCAGACTGACAGCGGTGAAATAAGTCACCACTTTGGGGACACTTTTTCCAGTTTCAGATCCACCTGTTCACATTCCTGCACCCTTTCCCCGAGGATAAAGCAAGGGATTTTGCCAGACAGCGGGCTGAACCCCAGTTCATAAGCACTTCCCTGCTCCTCCAGAATAGTAGCCCTACCAAAGGCAGAAATAAAGTTGCTCTGTTCTTGACGAAGCAATACTGAGCCGGATCAGAAATCCTCCCTTTAACAATAGATTCTGGAGTAATGCCGGGAATCGAAGTCAAGCTCCTGGAACTGTCCCCGATGATTCCCTTCCTTTCTTTTCTCTGCTTTGAAAATGGAGACATTTGCCCTTTCCTCCATTGGAATGAAATGAGCATTGATTAAGTACCTGCTGTGTGCCAGTTTAGCACTTTATAATTGTTCTCTGATCCGATCTGTTCTCCCCTTCCCTCTCCGATTCTTCGGTTTCCACTAATAGTGCTTGGGCAGGCACGTGGGCCAGGCCATTGTGTAGCTGGAGGTGTTGTTCATTTGACCCTTGATTCCTCAGGAAGAACAAAGAATTTCTTTGAATTTGTCAGCTTTGATTTCACCATTTTTTCTTCTGTTCCTCCCAGCCAAAGCGTGTTCCTAGTAGACGAGGCGGTCGCAAAGTAAGAGTTGAGCGTTTCTTCCTTCCCTCACTGACCGCCTCTTCCCCTGGTCCCGTCCACACCCATCACAGTTCCTGTTCCTTTCTTAACCTTTCCCGATAGCCTTCAACAAAGGTTAAAAACAAAATAAAA
The DNA here is from genome assembly GCF_048593235.1 of Sminthopsis crassicaudata. Taxonomy (NCBI): domain Eukaryota; kingdom Metazoa; phylum Chordata; class Mammalia; order Dasyuromorphia; family Dasyuridae; genus Sminthopsis; species Sminthopsis crassicaudata. The sequence goes on from NC_133620.1 coordinate 22,410,507, forward strand.
CAAACAAACAGTGGCTTCGGCTTAATCTGAGTTTCCCCAAGCTGACACTCTTTTTCTAACTACGTTTATTATATTCACACTCATGCTTTGTTCATTTTCTGTCTCCTCCCTCCTGTTTACCTGCTCTGGGTCCCTGAAGGTCTGAGCTGGTCCACGTGGTCCCTTTCAGTAGTTCTCTCTGTCTCATCATTGGAGCCATCGGGATTTTTTTAAGGATCTTAAGGATGGCCGCACCCTGTCGGGCCAGGCCGGATCCCGCGGACATTCAGATTTGGAGCTCGGTATCTTACACATCCTTTCATCTACAATTTTTTTAAGTCCTGATGCTTCTTCACTTCTCCTAAATCTTACCCATCTAGCCGTCCCTTGGAAGAAAAAATAAAAGCCAGTCAGGACCCAGTGAGTGAGGAAACATTGAGCGCCTCATGCCCGATCCTCTGGGGAGTCTTGGGGTTCCGGATGAAAGCTACCAGTCACTGCTTTTCCTCAAAGAGTTTGCGTTCTAAAGTGGAAGGGAACGAGGGACGGGGAGCTTAGGGGCAGGGAGCACCAGCAGCGGGGCCCCAAAGGCCCAGTTCTCGAAGAGGGGCGAGAGCTCACCTAGGAGGGCTCCCACCGGTCCGAGTTCAGGGGCTCTGGGGTGGGGGTGTGGCTTGGCAACAATCCACAAGTAAAACTACAGATAAAACCAGTGCAGCAGAATCTGATGGTCTGTGCTGCATCCTCGCGAAGAGTCCCCCCCTCTGCGAAGAAGGGGGACAGGAGCTCTCCCTGCTGTCTTTCCCAGAGCCAGCCTTCCCGCTTTTCCTTCCTCCTGAAACCTTGGATTCTGCCCGATGAAATCTAAGCGCCCGCCGGTCTCTGTTCCATCCCCCTTTACTTATATCTGAACTTCTAGAAGTGGGGGCTGGTTCTCAGAAGTCAGGAACCTAGTCATGCGTGCACACTGAAGGACGAGAATGTGAGCAGTCGGGGACAGAAACCTAGAATATCGGTTGTCAGAGCTGGAGGGATCTTAGAAAGGGAACCCTGGGAAAAGGAATACAGAAAGGCAGGACATGGAGGATCCTTAACGGTGGTTTAGTCCGATAATGTGCCATTGTTCCTGTTCCTTACTGACACGCGGCCTGGGGGGGAGCAGGCCCCACTTCAGCCTGAGACACTCCAAAGTCCACGTTGGCCGGGGAGGACCGGGAGCCTCCTCACCCAGGCCGTCACTGGGCCCACTGGGCATCCCCGGACACGAGCTCGGAGGCTCCCTTTTTACTGGTTCCAGGAGGCTCCAGAGATCCAGGAAGGAAGGAAGGGAGGGAAGGAGGGAAGGGCACTCACTCCAGTGATCACTGCACTCTCTGAGGCGCAGAAAGCAACATTGTTCCTTTGTTAATGGACTCCAGGGCTCAGGCTTCTGTGATGGCCTTAGTTCTTGGCTCAGGGATCAGCCCCATGTGAAATTTTATCCTTTGTGAGTTTCAGTGAATGTATTCCTGAGCCATATAAGAGGTTCTTCAGAGCAGGATTTACCATTGGGTGGGCTTCTGCTTCCTCCCCTGTTCTAAGCCCCCTCCCCGCTCTGACATCCCCTGTTCTAAGCCCCCTCCCAGCTCTGACACCTCCTGTTCTAAGCTCCCTCCCAGCTCTGACATCCCCTGTTCTAAGCCCCCTCCCAGCTCTGACATCCCCTGTTCTAAGCTCCCTCCCAGCCCTGACCTCCCCTGTTCTAAGCTCCCTCCCAGCTCTGACCTCCCCTGTTCTAAGCTCCCTCCAGCTCTGACATCCCCTGTTCTAAGCTCCCTCCCAGCTCTGACATTCCCTGTTCTAAGCTCCCTCCCCCCTCTGACAGCCCCGTTCTGAGCCCCCTCCCGCTCTGACATCCCCTGTTCTAAGCCCCCTCCCCGCTCTGACACCCCCGTTCTGAGCCCCCTCCCCCTCTGACACCCCCGTTCTAAGCCCCCTCCCCCCTCTGACACCCCCGTTCTAAGCCCCCTCCCCCCTCTGACAGCCCCGTTCTGAGCCCCCCGGCCCTGACGCCCCCTGCTCCGAGGGCCCGCTCCCTCTGACATGCCCCAGCACTTTGGCTCCCCGCTGTAACGGAGCAGAGCTGCGTTTACGAGGCGGGGACGGGGTGTGGGAGCTCTGCTCCAGGCTCTCCTTGTTCCCAGACAAGCCCAGCACTTGTAAGTAAGCGGCCTCCCCGTGACACGGGCCTCCCCGCTGATCTCACGCCTCTGGGGGAGATTGGAACAATCTGGTCCGTGGTGTGTTAAACAGAGCAGCCGGTGCTGGGAAGATGCGCCCCATCTTTTACACGGCCTCCCTTTGTGCACGGGGTCACGCTCCAATCAGGGCCTGGCGACAAGGATTGGCTGCGCGCGGTCAGTCAGTGCCTCAGTCTCCCCATCTGTCACATGGGTGTTCCCCATAGATAAAGGGTCACAAGTACTTTATTCCCAGCAGTGTTTGAGCTTTCCCAGAGGACCGGGCGTCTCTAGCGGCGCATCTTCAGCCCTCCCCTTCCTTGGAATAAGGAGCTCTGAGTGCCTTTGACCTTTTCCGTTCTCTTCCTTCCTCCTGGGTTTTCTCTTATTTCTCAGGCAGCTCAGTTTGCAGGTTTCTCATTAAACATTTTTATAATCTACGAAGGGGACCCTGCGAGGATTGTTACTCTGCCCATTATACAGAGAATCTTGCCAGGGGCCGCGGGACGAGGGCCGGACGTAGGCCGGGAGCCTCGCTGGCCCGAGCCTTGTCCCTGGCCCTCCGAGCCTGCTCGTCCTTAGTCCCAAGGAGGCGCCGCCCACCTGGACCAGCGTTTGGGGCCTCAGCCCAGCTCCTTCTGGGAGCCTTTGTCTCCCTCATCCTCACGGGCAGCCTAGCCCGCTCTCCTCCGGTCTCCAGCAGTTTTACCTCGTTCGTTCGTTCTCCGGCCAGCCCTGATGACTTGGGGCTTCTTGTTGCATGGATGAAGGCCAGACCCCAAAGAAGGGCTCGACTTTTTATGCCATTTTTTGAAGCATCTCCCTCCCCCCTGTCCAGGGAGCCGGCCCTTGTCCCCTTGACACGCGGCAGCGCCTCTGCAGGGGGTTCCCCAGCCCCGGCCGGGCTCCCCTTTCCTTTCCTGTCGCTCCTTTGTGTCTCCCTCCTCCCTCACAGAGGGTTCCGCTCCCCTCCCCCGTTTCGTTCATCCGCACTTTCCCATGATTCTCGGGGTTCTTTGTCATCTGTCACTTCTCCTGTTTGGTCCCAGTCGGGCTGTTGGTTGGAGGCGGCCCAGGACGGGCTTGGAGCCTGGACCCCCCTCGGAGGCCGCGGGACCCTGGGGGAGCCACGCCAGGCCTCCGGGCTCTGCCTTCTCGGAGCGGGGTCTCCCAGCTCACGGTGAGGGTCCGGCGAGACGACATTTGCAAACCTAAGGGTGCCGTAGAAATGGTCGTGATAATAACAGTGCCGGCCGTAATCCTTTGTACAGAAACAAAACTACTATAATAACAAGAACGACGTAGCCATTCTGTGTGGCGGGCCGCCCCTCCACCATCCCTGCAGCACTGACCTCCACCATGGTCTCCGCGTCCGCTCGCCGGGTACGGGATAGAACCCCCGTCCTCCCGCTTTTATTTCTCTGACGAGTGATTTGAAGCCACAGGGGTTCTCCGAGAAGCGGCCGTTCGGATCTCCGGACCCCTCTGGGGAACAAAGCTTGCCTCCTGTCCGTCCGGGCTCTCTGGCCCTGGCCGTCACGGCGGGCGTTCTGGAGAACTGGAGCCGCCGGACTCTGAGCCCAAGCTTCGCCCTCTTCTGGGAGACACGAGACGCGGACCCGGCCCAGGGAGGGCCCGCGCTGGTCACAGGGGCCTCCAGGGGCCCGTCCGTGAGCTTTGCCCAAGTGGGATCCTCTGCAGCCAAGAGCCTGGACTCTCGTTAAGCCTGATCACTCCCCAGCCTCCATCCACCCCCCCACACACTTCCATTTAATTGTCTCAGGCCTGAAAGGGAGCTGAGGGGACGCAGGGACCCGGTCTCCAGTTCTGCTCCCTCGTGGTTCTCCGTGATTACTTGCGCTGTTACTCTCACTTCCAAGAGAGGCAGTGGGGGCAGTGGAGCGGTCCCTCCCTGGAGGAGCCCCGGCCCTGGCCCAATTCCGGGCACCCCCTTGTGCAGCAGCCCCCGGCCGTGGGACAAATGCCCTCGGGAGGGCAGAGCCCAGAACGTCAGAGGCGGGCCTCGGAAACGGCTGGATTGTCTCTCACCCCCCGTCCCTGGGGAAGGCTCCCTCCGCCAGACAGCAGGAGGGAGAAAGCAGATGTGGGCAGAAAGCGCTTTAGGAACACTGGGGGCCAGCGTCACCAGTGACCTATGTTACAGACATGGAAACTGAGGCACCCGGAGCTTAGGTGGCGCAGAGTTACGCAGCAAACAAGCGTCCGAGGCAATGCTGGCTCCCAAGGTCATCACTTTAAAGGAACCTGTTTAATCATCTGTACAACTAAGGGCTGGGAAGCAAAGACCTCAAAGATACAAGTTTTGCTCTAGGCTCCCTCCCAGCTCTGACACCCCCTGTTCTAGGCTCCCTCCCAGCCCTGACGTCCCCTGTTCTAGGCTCTCTCAGCCCTGACACCCCCTGTTCTAGGCTCCCTCCCAGCCCTGACACCCCCTGTTCTAGGCTCCCTCCCAGCTCTGACCTCCCCTGTTCTAAGCTCCCTCCCAGCCCTGACACCCCCTGTTCTAAGCCCCCTCCCAGGTCTGATATCCCCTGTTCTAAGCTCCCTCCCAGCTCTGACCTCCCCTGTTCTAGGCTCCCTCCCAGCTCTGACACCCCCGTTCTAGGCTCCCTTCCTGCTGTGACTTGCTTGGAACGTCTAGCCCTTGCTCTCAGGGCCCTTGCAGGGCGGTGACAACTCCTGGGGTGCCGGGCAGAAAGCCCTGCGTCCGAGTCCCGCCCCCATGTTTCTCTCCCCCTCGGCCCCCGGCTCCACCCGCCGAGGGCCCTCCCGGCCCCAGGATCCCCGGCTGGGCCACGCTCCCCAGGCTGACCGTGGGCTCCCTACAAGGCCGGGCCTTCCATTTGCGCCCATTTAATTTTAGAAGGCAAAGCTAAATGTTTTAATTCTGCATTATTGGCGACATAATGCTAATGGGTTCCAGGTGGCCGCTGGGCTCTGAAGGCAGCAATTTTGCATCGAAAGCATCCGAGGAGCCCCCATTTGGGTGCGTTTCATTTTCTTCTCAATGGACGGCTTCCCAACGTGTTTCTCCTTAAGCGGCGCGCTTAATCATATGGATATAATTTTTTTCAATTTACGTTGCGAGCTCTTTAGTGTGGTGGCCACGGGCTCCTCCGCCCCCTCCCCCAAGATTAAACTCACATGTGGATGCTCCTTTCCAGGCCCTTCCCGGGGACAGGCTCGTCCCGCAGCCCCCTTCGCGGTCGGGGATGGAGGGGACGGCCCGGGAGCCCCTCCCGTGGCGTCGGACGTGGCGGTCAGGGCTGCGTCCTCGCCTGGAGAATAGAAGGGCCTTCGGGGCCCGTCCGCGGGAGCCTGCCCCCTCCCGCCCAGCCTCCACGGACACCTCCCCTGATGGGGAGCTCATCCCCTCTCCCTCTGGCTTGGATATTTGAATATAAGCCTCTCCTAGGCCAGGACGCCGGACTTTCTCATTTGTGCTCCCTGGGCCTTGCTTTGACGTAGTCCGTGCTTTCCGAGGGCTTTTCATGATTCGTCCGTCCGTTGGAGCAGACACGGGCTTTCACGGCTTCTGGCTGCGCCCTCAGACCCCTCCGCCTTCAGCTGAGACCGGCCCTTCTTGTCCCCTCCCCTCACGTGGTCCAGTTCACCTGGAGCCAGCTGAGCCCCCTCTTCTTGCTGCTGAGGAAGAGACCCCAAAGCATCTTGCCCAGGTGGTCCAGAGGTGGGTGAGGAGCCGCCCCAGGCCCTCTTCCTGCGTGCCCGGAGCGCTGTTCACAGCCTCCCACCCCCGCCTGCTCCGGTCACTCTTCAGTCTCTTCATGCTGGCGGACATTGAGCACAGAGCAGGCCGGTCCGGCGGGTAGTGAGCTCTCCGGCGCTGGAGACCAACACGGGCATCAATAGCAGTGGTTTAAGCTCTAGGGCGCCTGGACCTGGTGGAACATCGGCTCTAGAACCGGACAAGCTCCCAGGACATTCTGCATTCCCAGAACTCAGGCCCCAGGGTGCAGGTGGCGGTCCCAGTTACCAGCAGCGCGCGCCAGAGGCGGCCTTTCCAGCGCTGGGATTCTACCCTTTCCACAGAACGGCAGAAGAGCTGGCGGACCTGGGGTCCGTGCCCAGTTCTACCTGTAGTGTGGGCAGAGCAAGGAGAGTGACCAGAAGCCTGGCTCAGAGGCAGCAAGACTGAGCCCCACTTCGCTCTGCGGGCGCCAGCCTGCTGCGGTGGAGAGGCGTTCCTCGCCTGGGAGTCCTGCAGTCACAGCTCCGGGTCCGAGCCAGACCGCCACGCGGACTCCTCCAGGCCCCACAGCTTTGTACACGGAGTCAGTGTCAGAGCAGAGGGGGCCGCAGGGCGAGGGAACCCCAGGACCGTCCCCAGCAGTGGCCCCTCGGCCCTTGCCTGAAATAGGAAAGAAAAGAAGGAAAGAAGGAAGAAAGAGAGAAAGAAAGGGGAGAGGCAGAAAGGGAAAGAGAGAAAGAAAGGGGAGAGGCAGAAAGGGAAAGAGAGGAAGAAAGGGGAGAGGCAGAAAGGGAAAGAGAGGAAGAAAGGGGAGAGGCAGAAAGGGAAAGAGAGGAAGAAAGGGGAGAGGCAGAAAGGGAAAGAGAGGAAGAAAGGGGAGAGGCAGAAAGGGAAAGAGAGAAAGAAAGGGGACAGGCAGAAAGGGAAAGAGAGGAAGAAAGGGGAGAGGCAGAAAGGGAAAGAGAGAAAGAAAGGGGAGAGGCAGAAAGGGAAAGAGAGGAAGAAAGGGGAGAGGCAGAAAGGGAAAGAGAGAAAGAAAGGGGAGAGGCAGAAAGGGAAAGAGAGATAGAAAGAAAAGAGAAAGAAAGAGGAGAGGCAGAAAGGGAAAGAGAGGAAGAAAGGGGAGAGGCAGAAAGGGAAAGAGAGAAAGAAAGGGGAGAGGCAGAAAGGGAAAGAGAGAAAGAAAGGGGAGAGGCAGAAAGGGAAAGAGAGAAAGAAAGGGGAGAGGCAGAAAGGGAAAGAGAGGAAGAAAGGGGAGAGGCAGAAAGAGAAAGAGAAAGAAAGAAAAGAGAAAGAAAGGGGAGAGGCAGAAAGGGAAAGAGAGGAAGAAAGGGGAGAGGCAGAAAGGGAAAGAGAGATAGAAAGAAAAGAGAAAGGAGAGAAGGAGGGAGAAAGAGGGAAGATAGGAAGGGAGGGAGGGATCACCCCAGAGGCAGGCCCATCCCTCTGGGGGGAAGCAGGGATTCCCCTGGTGTTCTGTTGCTGTTGAGTCACTTCAGTCATGTTCAACTCTTTGTCCCCCCACTGGGGCAGAAACCCTGGAATGGTTTGTCATTTCCTTCTCCAGCTCACTTTACAGATGGGGAAACTGAGGCACAGAGGGGGACGTGACCTGCCCGGGGTCTCCCAGTCTAAGGCTGGATCTGAACTCACCAAGCTGAGCTTCCTGACTCTGTGCCCTGTGGCGCCCCTAGCGGCCCCACCCAGTTCCGAGTCCCCTCCCCCAGCATCCCCTGGCCCCCATCCTTACCTGGTCCACAAGGGGATGCTGGGAGATGTTCGGTCACCTTGCTCAGACTCAGACAAACCATCCACAGCAGAGAGGAAACTCCTGGCCCCGAGAGCCTCCAGGACTAGAGCGCAGAAGCCGGGTTAAAACGTAATTGGGGATGTTGGTGAAAGGCAGGAAAACCGGAAGGAAGCCCGGCGTGCTCCGTGCTGGTGTTCTGGTCAGTCTGCTGCCACCGGCGGCCTGCAGCCTCCCTCCGCCGCCCACTGAGCACCAGCCGCCCGGTGCCAGGTGAGCGGGAGCCGGTTTGACCTCGAGGACGCGGCTCTTGGTCCGTGGGCGCCTCGGTGCCCCCTACGTCCAGGCCTGGTCCCTACGGCCTTGTCCCCAGCTGCCCTGTTCCTGTGCTCACCCCTCAGTCCCTCATTTCCCCCATAATCCTCTCTCCTGATACTGGAAGCGTTGTCTAAATGCTGATTAAGCACCTACTCTGGGGTGGACACCTTTGATACAAAGAAAGGTCTTGGAACAACCATCCTCCACCCAGGCTCAAACTAGGTGTCGAAGGGCCGGAGGGAGGACACTGCCATTCCGAGGGCTTGGGAAAGGCCTCCCGGGGTTTTAGCCGGGACCCGCCTGAGGAAGGAGAGCCTCCACAAGGGGCAGAGAGCGGGGAGACCTCGCCTTCCCCCTCCAGATGCCCAGCACCGCCCTTACAGAGGGAGAACCGGCGCAGCCCCGGCCGCTGCCTGGCAATGGCCCGGGCGCCCGGAAGCTTTTTGTTCGCTCCGTGCAGAACCGTCAGTTAGCAGACTCGCCCACCTGGTTCAGGTGCTGAGGATGCAAATACGGACTGAGCTCTTTATTTATCATTGCCCGGCCGGCGTCGGGCCTTCCAGTGCGTGGAACCAAATGCGGTTTCTTGTAGAAGTTCAGGTTTCTCCCTCGAAGCTCTGCGGGGCCCAGCGGCCCGTCCCACACCATCTCCCCGGGAGTTAGGGGCTTCCGGTCCTCCTTACGGTCACCTCCTAGTTGGGGCTCTCGGCCCGAGGCCGGAAGTTTCACCAGAGAGTGGGGGCAAAGGGATCTGTGATCATCACAGCACTGCTCCTGCACTGGGACCGGCCTTGGCTGTGGGGAAGGGGGATAGAAGTGGGGGAGCAGGAGAGATCAAGGGGGAGCAAGAAAGAAAAGAGAGGGAGAAAGAGAAAAGGAAGAGGGAAAAGAGGAAGAGAAAGAAAAGAGAGGGAGAAAGAAGAGGGAAAAGAGGAAGAGAAAGAAAGGGGGAGAGAAAGAGAGAGGAGGGCTGGCTCTCTGCCCATGGCAGGTGTTGGATGAGTGACAAGGAAAGCGCCGGCCGGCCGGGTGTCTCGCGGCCTCTCCCGCGGCTGCTTGCCCCCTCGCCCTGTCCCAGCAGGGCCTTGTCCTGGGGAGCGGGGCCTGTTCTGCGGGGGGGGCTCCCCTCGGAGACGATGTGCGCGCCTCGGCTCGGGTCACACGGACGGCGTCTCGAGCAGACCCGCCGAACCTCGGCCCGCCACATGCGCCTGGGCCCCCCTCAGGGTCTCTGTGCCAGGGGCGACCTGGGCCCGGGAGTCCCGGGGACCCTAAAGGGACCTTGTTCTACGCGGGGCCCAGCGTCTCCAGGGTCCTGTGTCCTCCATTCATTCACTGGAGAATCACTTAAGCACCTGGTGCAGCTGGGGGCGCCGGAGTGCACGGAGCACATCACGAGTTCAAATCTCCCCTCAGACCCTTTGGTCTGTGTGACCCGAGCCAGTACTTCCCCGTCTGCCTCAGTTTCCCCATCTGTACAATGAGCCAACACTCCAGAATCTCTGCCAAGAAAACCCCAAGCATCAGACAAGCCTTGGGGAGGGAGGGTGTAATGTCTAGGGCGGGGAGTCAGGAAAACCTGGGGCGCCCCCGGCCCGGCCCCGCCCTCACTCTGAGGCTCCTGAGTCCCCCGCAGAGAGAGTTCTCGTGCTGGGCGCGCCCTCCGCAGGCAGGAAGACCCCCGCGCCTCACCCGGGGAGGAGGGGAGAGCCCGGAGCGCCGGGGGAGGGGAGACGGGGTGGCTTAGAGGGGCTGAGGGTTCTCCAGCCCTTAGAGGGGAGGCTCTAACACGGGGGGTTTCCAGATTGATTTTAATTGATATTACTTGTCCTGTGTCCCCTAAATCCCCCGTATCCCTCTCCCTTCCGCCTCCTCCCACACCCATAGCAGAAAGACTTTCAAACCCAGGGATCCTTCACTTGGTTGAGCCCTTGGCAGGAGTTGGAAGCACCTACTATGTGTTGTGGCGACTGCTAACCCTGTGCCAGAAGTGAGAAATATCCTACTATGTGCCGTGGCATCCTACTGAGCTCTTGGCATAAGTAGGAAGCACCTACTGCGTGCCGCGGCACGTCCCCAGCCCTTGGCACGAATGATCCCCGTGGGCCCTGAAGAAGGGGAGAGAGTTGAGCTGCTCCCGGGAAGATGGGGGGGGAGGGAGCAGGCGGGATGTGACTGCAGACCTGGGAGCCGGCCTGCGCGGGCCGGGCGCAGAGGGAGCCGAGTCGGGCGGGCTTCCTCGGGCTGAGCGGCGCAGTCGGCCTGGGAGAGGGGGAAGAACCAGCGGGGGCCCCGCCATCCCTGCAGACCCAGACCAGCGGGCGGCCGGCCCCGCCCTGCAGCCCCCGGCGCCCCAGCCTGTGTCCTTGACTGGAAATGAGCTTGGTCGGAGGCCAGAGTCCGGCCGGCACTAGGAGCGGCCTTTGCTGGCCGCCCCCTTTTTCCTTGGTCCTTAGGCCCTCCTTGTTCCCCGGCCTCCCCCTTCTTGTTCCCCAGCCTCTTCCTTCTTGTTCTCCGGCCTCCCCCTTCTTGTTCCCCGGCCTCTTCCTTCTTGTTCCCTGGCCCCCTCCTCCTTGTTCCCCGGCCTCCTCCTTCTTGTTCCCCGGCCTCCTCCTCCTTGTTCCCCGGCCTCCTCCTTCTTGTTCCCTGGCCCCCTCCTCCTTGTTCCCCGGCCTCCTCCTTCTTGTTCCCCGGCCTCCCTCTTCTTGTTCCCCGGCCTCCCCCTTCTTGTTCCCCGGCCTCCTCCTTCTTGTTCTCTGGCCTCCTCCTTCTTGTTCCCCGGCCTCCTCCTTCTTGTTCCCTGTCCCCCTCCTCCTTGTTCCCCGGCCTCCTCCTTCTTGTTCCCCGGCCCCCTCCTCCTTGTTCCCCGGCCTCCTCCTTCTTGTTCCCCAGCCTCCCCCTTTTTATTCCCCAGCCTCTGCCTTCTTGTTCCCCAGCCTCCTCCTTCTTGTTCCCCGGCCTCCTCCTTCTTGTTCCCCGGCCCCCTCCTCCTTGTTCCCTGGCCTCCTCCTTCTTGTTCCCCGGCCTCTTCCTTCTTGTTCCCCGGCCTCCTCCTTCTTGTTCCCTGGCCTCCTCCTCCTTGTTCCCCGGCCTCCTCCTTCTTGTTCCCCGGCCTCTTCCTTCTTGTTCTCCGGCCTCCCCCTTCTTGTTCCCCGGCCTCCTCCTCCTTGTTCCCCGGCCTCCTCCTCCTTGTTCCCCGGCCTCCCCCTTCTTGTTCCCCGGCCTCCCCCTTCTTGTTCCCCGGCCTCCTCCTCCTTGTTCCCTGGCCTCCTCCTCCTTGTTCCCCGGCCTCCCCCTTCTTGTTCCCCGGCCTCCCCCTTCTTGTTCTCCGGCCTCCTCCTTCTTGTTCCCCGGCCTCTTCCTTCTTGTTCTCCGGCCTCCCCCTCCTTGTTCCCCGGCCTCCTCCTCCTTGTTCCCCGGCCTCCTCCTTCTTGTTCCCCGGCCTCCCCCTTCTTGTTCCCTGGCCTCCCCCTTCTTGTTCCCCGGCCTCCCCCTTCTTGTTCCCCGGCCTCCCCCTTCTTGTTCCCCGGCCTCCCCCTTCTTGTTCCCTGGCCTCCCCCTTCTTGTTCCCCGGCCTCCCCCTTCTTGTTCCCTGGCCTCCCCCTTCTTGTTCTCCGGCCTCCCCCTCCTTGTTCCCCGGCCTCCCCCTCCTTGTTCCCCGGCCTCCTCCTCCTTGTTCCCCAGCCTCCCCCTTCTTGTTCCCCGGCCTCCCCCTTGCTCCCTGGCCGCCTCCTCGTTCCTCTCATCCCCTGGAACTTCCCCCATGGGACTCTCTCACCAGTCACGGCTTGGGCATCTGGGGCAGCGGAGGAAGGGTTCCTGAGGGTGCCCGGGACCAGATGGCCCCGCCCCCGGGAGCCGGCCGCCCCAACTGGACAGAGTGCTCCCCGCCCGTGCTCCCCTCTCCCCCTCCCGGGCTTTCATCTCCCGCCCCCGTCCTCCATCGCTGGGTAATGGATGGCGGGCCGATCCTGGCCCGCTCGTTGCCATAAAACGCCAGATGTTTCGGAGCTTCACGGTCCCCGCAGCCCTTTTTTCCCTTTATTGGAATCTTCTTCGTAACGTGCCCCACATGTGGGAGCGGCCCTTTCAAGAAGCGACCCCGCTCGTTCCCAGCCCCCACCCGCCTCAGCATTGTTCTCGTTCTTGCCCATCCCCCTTTGGTGTGGGGGAGGGTCTGTGGGGGGTGGGGAGAGGCGCAGCTCTGCCCTTTCTGGGACCGGGGGCACACGCTGACCCTCTCTGTGCCATACTCTGAAGTGCTGAGACCCAGAGGTCTCAGGGACCCTCCCCCGGGGTCTGTGTCCTGAGGCCCCCGAGCTCTGACATTGTTTGCTCCGGGGTCTCCCCACGTTCCACAGTGAGCGCGGGGTCCCCCGAGGTCCCTGCATTTTTCTGCTCTGAACGAATTGCACGCGCTTGTTCCTGCCCTGCCCGCGGAAGGACGGCGGGTTCTGGGCGAGGCTTTGTCGCGAAGACGTCGGGATGTGGCCTCCGGTCCTGGCCCCTGAGCCACGCTCGAATCGTCCCCCGAATGAAGCGACCCCCGGGGAGGAAGGGCCTCCTCCCCCACCTTCCTCATCCCCAACCAGGTCAGACGGAGAAGCCAGCCCGTGTATGCCCCCCCAAGTTAGGAACAGGAGAGAAAACCCACTGAGGGGCCCGGGGCCCCAAACGTTCGCCCACAAACTCTCAAAGCTTCGACAGCGAGCAGAGGGAATGGACCCCGGCCCACGAGCCCCGCTCCGCTTCTCTGTCATGAGACTGGGCCGGAGGGAGCCGGGGTCCCTGGGGGCACCAGGGCTGGGCCCTTACGCCTCCTCCCGAGTTCAGGTCCGGCCTCAGCGGGCTCCCCGCTGTGAGACTGGGCAAGTCACGTCACGTCTGCCTCAGCTTCCTCATCGCAGAGTGAACCAGAGGCGATGACCAGCCGCCCACGTGTCTGTGCCAAGGGAACCCTAACGGGGTCAGAGTCTGAAAACAACCGACAGCAAAAGTCCGACCTTCCGGGGCTTCTGAAGGTCAAAAGAGATAATTAAGTGCCTGGCACAGGGCTTGGCAAACGGTGGGCGCCATAAAAATAACAGCTCTTACTACTTTGTGTGAAGTTCTTGGTACACAGTAGGCATTTAATAAGTGTTTGTTTCCTTCCATTCAAAAGGAAGTGTACAGGAGAAGGGGGAGGAGGGGGAGGAGCGGGCATATTAAGAAGTGCTGGAGCCAGGTTGGGAGAGAAGCCGGACAGAGAACATCGGAGGGAAAATCAGAGAAAAGAGAAGCAGAAACGGGACGTGGAACCTCGTCTCTGGGACGTGTCCCCAACCACGTGGATGGAAAGGGGATTGGAGGAGCGGATGGCGCCAGACGGGAGCCGGACTGCCCCAGACGGCAGATGGGACCGGGCCAGAGCAAGACTGCCCCAGACGGCGGGGCCGGGCCGGAGCGGGACTGCCCCAGACGGCGGGGCCGGGCCGGAGCGGGACTGCCCCAGACGGCGGGGCCGGGCCGGAGCGGGACTGCCCCAGACGGCGGGGCCGGGCCGGAGCGGGACTGCCCCAGATGGCAGGTGAGCAGTCAGCTCAGTCCGGAGCAGCCCAGCTGAAAGCGCCTTGGAGGTTGCTCCATCTCGCCGAAGGCCGACGATTCTTTTTTGGGTTCTCAGTAATAGGGAGGGACTGGCCATGGGGGAGTGAAGGAAGTCCTGGAGGACAGGGCTCCCCGTGGCGCTTGTGATAAGGAGACAAGCAGGGTCGCCGTAGTCTGTGCGGCCAGATCTGGGGAGTGCGTGTGAAAGGATCTGGAGGAAAGGCGGATAGGAGCCCACGGACGAACATGCTTCAAGGAGGCGCAGCCTGGGGGGGGATGGGGGATACACGAGAACTAACCTTCTAAAGTGGAAAAGGAAACAATCACGTCCAGGAGGAAAAGCGGGTTTGTTGGAATAGCTTGATGTGGATGCACAGGGAGCTCCCCAACCAACTTGGACTTTTTAGTAAATGTACAAAAGATGGAAAGAATCGTGGCTAAAAGAAAATGAATATAAAAATGCGGCTCCCTATTAAAAAGCGTCAGAGACGATAAAGCGCAGAAGGAGCTGAGGTTGTAGGCAAATTGGGACCACAGGAAGAGGGCTGTTGTTGGTCTCAGACTATGTTGTGAGAAAAAGGAGGGCTCGGAATGGATCCTGGGCCGGGGGAGACAACGGGAGCAGAGCAGAGCTGCCCAGTTCTTGGCTTACTTCTCCGCGTTTACTTGGGGAATGAGAAGGCAAAGATAAGTAACTGGACACGATGCTCAGCATAAGTAGGTGGTAGGGAGAGGCTCCCGAGCTGAGAGGGGTCCCGGCATGGGAAAGGCTGCCTCAGGAGGTGGGGGGCTGCCCCTCTGTGGACGTCTTCAGATGAGATAATACTTGTGGGCCGATGATCCCGGGGCTCGGACTGGACCCTCTCAAATTCTGAGACTCTTTGAACCCGGGCGATTCCCCAGGGAAAGGGGCTCACATGGAGGCGTGAAATATGGAGACTGGAAGGTCCAGCTCTCCTGGTTTTCCGCAGGGGCCACTGAACTCCATTGCTTTCGGTGTCCCCGGTGAAATGTCACTAGGCTGTAAGAAGCAGCAAACATCGTGAATTCTTTTTTTTTAATTAATTTTTATAACATTTTATATAATTTATAATTTTATAACATTTTCTTTGACAGTACATATGCATAGGTAACTTTTTTTTTTTTTTACAACATTATCCCTTGTACTCCCTTCTGTTCCAAGTTTTTTCCCCTCCTTCCCTCCACCCCCTCCCCTAGATGGCAGGCATTCCCATACATATTAAATATCTTATAGTATATCCTAGGTACAATATATATGTGCAGAACCGAATTTTGTTGTTGTTGTTGTTGTTGTTGCAAAGGAAGGATTGTATTCAGAAGGTAAAAATAATCTGGGAAGAGAAACAAAACAAAACAAAAAAACAATGCTCACAGTTTACACTCATTTCCCAGTGTTCCTTTTCTGGATGTAGCTGATTCTGTCCATCATTGATCAATTGGAATTGGATTAGCTCTTCTCTATGTTGAAGAAATCCACTTCCATCAGAATACATCCTCGTACAGTATCATTGTTGAAGTGTATAATGATCTTCTGGTTCTGCTCGTTTCACTCAGCATCAGTTGATGTAAGTCTCTCCAAGCCTCTCTGTATTTCTCCTGTTGGTCATTTCTTACAGAACAATAATATTCCATAACCTTCATATACCATAGTTTACCCAACCATTCTCCAATTGATGGGAATCCATTAGTTTTCCAGCTTCTAGCCACTATGAAAAGGGCTGCCACAAACATTTTGGCACATACAGGTCCCTTTCCCTTCTTTAGTAGTTCCTTGGGGTATAAGCCCAGTAGTAGTATGGCTGGGTCAAAGGGTATATACACAGTTTGATAACTTTTGGGGCATAATTCCAGATTGCTCTCCAGAATGGTTGGATTCTTTCACAACTCCACCAACAATGCATCAGTGTCCCAGTTTTCCCACATCCCCTCCAACATTCATCGTTATTTGTTCCTGTCATCTTAGCCAATCGGACAGATGTGTAATGATACCTCAGAGTTGTCTTAATTTGCATTTCTCTGATCAATAGTGATTTGGAACACTCTTTCATATGAGTGGAAATAGTTTTAATTTCATCATCTGAAAATTGTCTATTCATATCCTTTGACCATTTATCAATTGGAGAATGGCTTGATTTCTTATAAATTAGAGTCTATTCTCTGTTTATTTTGGAGATGAGGCCTTTATCAGAACCTTTAACTGTAAAAATGTTTTCCCAATTTGTTACTTCCTTTCTAATCTTGTTTGCATTAGTTTTGTTTGTGCAGAAACTTTTTAATTTGGTGTAATCAAAATGTTCTATTTTGTGATCAATAATGGTCTCTAGTTCTCCCTTGGACACAAATTCCTTCCTCTTCCACAAGTCTGAGAGGTAAACTATCCTATGTTTCTCTAATTTATTTATGATCTTGTTATTAATGCCTAAATCTTGGACCCATTTTGATCTAATCTTAGTATGTGGTGTTAAATGTGGGTCCATGCCAAGTTTCTGCCATTCTAATTTCTAGTTTTCCCAGCAGTTTTTGTCAAATAATGAATTCTTATCCCAAAATTTGAGATCTTTGTGTTTGTCAAAGATTAGATTGCTATTTTTATTCACTATCTTGTCCTGTGAACCTAACCTATGCCACTGATCAACTAGTCTATTTCTTAGCCAATACCAAATGGTTTTGGTGACTGTTGCTTTATAATATAGTTCTAGATCAGGTACAGCTAGACCACCTTCACTTAATTTTTTTTTCATTGTTCCCTTGCAATTCTCGACCTTTTGTTCTTCCATATGAATTGTGTTGTTATTTTTTCTAGGTCATTAAAATAGTTTCTTGGGAGTCTGATTGGTATAGCACTAAATAAATAGATTAGTTTGGGGAGTATTGTCATCTTTATTATATTCGCTCGGCCTATCCAAGAACATTGAATGTCTTTCCAATTATTTAAATCTGACTTTATTTTTGTGGCAAGTGTTTTGTAATTTTGCTCATATAATTCCTGACTCTCCTTTGGTAGATATATTCCCAAATATTTGATACTATCGACTGTTATTTTGAATGGAATTTCTCTTTGTATCTCTTGCTGTTGGATTGTGTTGGTAATGTATAAAAATGCAGAGGATTTAAAACATCGTGAATTCTGAGGCTTGGAAAGATTTACATGAGGGGATGGAGAAGGACCGAGCCGGGAAAACAACCTGCGCCAAGGGTGCAACAGTGTCAGATAACAAAACAGAAACCGGGTCCTGTAAAGTTAGACTGACCATGCTTGGACCCACTCGCTGCTTCCTAAATTGCGGGGGGGGGGGGGGGGGGGAGGGGAGAGAGAGGGAGGGCCTGGCCATGGCCGTGGCCCATCTCATGTCAAATTCCTGGCATTTTGGTTGCTTGGAAAGGCTTTTTTCTTCCTGGTTTTTCTTAGTCTTTATTATAAGGTATGAACACTCCCTTCTCCCCACCCTCAAGACTCAGTAGAGATAGTAAAGATAAACTGAGAGAAAGTAGCATACATTTTCTTGTTGAAAGAAAGGAAGGAAGAAAGAGACAGAGAGAGAAAGGAAGGAAAGAAGGAAGAAAGGAAGCTTATTTCTTTTACTAGCTGTGTGACCCTGGGCAAGTCACTTAATCCCAGTTGCCTCTCAAAAAAAGAAAGAAAAAGAAAAAGAAAGAAAAGTTGGAACCCAGATCTGGACCTCCTGGAGTCTTTATTAGGTCACACGCTAACTTTTCACATGATTGTGGGATCAGTGCTAGCAGACAGTTAAAATAATTTTCTCTAATGTCTTTGGATTAACGAAAAACCAAAAGCAAAGATTCCGAGGGAGCAGGAGTTGTCCAGGTGATTGATGTTCCTTACTCCTTTCCCTTTTCCCCATGTCAGTTAACAAGGGCTAAGTGGCTATTGTTGTTCAGTCCTTTTATGGTATCCAACTCTTCAAGACCCCTTTTAGGGTTTTCTTGGAAAGATACTGGCATAGTTTGTCATTTCCTTTCCCTGCTCATTTTGGAGGTCTGGGGAAGCTGAGGCAAACAGGATGAAGTGACCTGTCCAGGGTCGCACAAGTGTCCGAGGCTACTCGGGTCTTCCTGACTCTAAGCCTGGTACTCTAAAGTGCTGGTTCCATGCCAGATCTGGGCTGGGTACTTGGGACAGATGAAACTGAGGAAAATGACAAAATCAGACAACTGATTAGACGTTAGGCTGAGGGAGGGGGAGAGTCTGGGACAGCGCTGCGATGGAGCCTGGGAAATCAGAAGGAAGGCGCTTGCTGGGATAGAAACAGGCAATATGGAGGATGGGGGAGTCTGGGGGAAAGAGAAGGAATTCCGTTGCACTGTTGAGTTGGTGTCTGCGGTGCATCCCATTTGATGTGTCTGATAGGCCACAGTGTAAAATTTAAAGTTAGGGGAGGAGAGGCAGGCTGGGAGAACCGGGAGAGAGACGGTAGTTAAACCTGGAAAGCAGTGAGGTCATCAAGAGAGAGAAAAGACGAAGAGGCAGAAAAGGAGGAGGAAGAAGGGAGAGACAGAGGAGACAAAAACAGAGACAGAGAGAGAGAAGAAAAGAGGGAGAGGGGGGAGTTCATCTGAACAGAACCCTGGAGAACATGCACAGTAAGGGGCCGCTTTGCATATGAGCCCCTGGAGGAGCCAGGGTAGAAGTAATCAGACCCATGGAGCCCAGGGATTTAAGGACCGCTGCGTGGTGCTGCAGTGGAGAGAGTGCTGCGCTGGAGTCAGGTCAGCCCATCTCCCCGAGTTCAAATCTGGCTCCAGACATTTGCTAGCCGCGTGACACTGGGAAAGTCCCTTCACTTGTTCGCCTCAGTTTCCTCGTCTATAATGGCAAACCCCTCCAGCATCTCCACCAAGAAAAGCCCACATGGGGTCTTGGAGAGTCAGACATGACTGAGCCACCAGCAGGGAGGGGAGGGGAGGGCCAGAGAAACCATGTCTCCTAGAATAATAATTGTGATGACCACGTTAGCTCCTGGATACCTTAGAATCAGCAGAGTCAGGATAAGCCAAAGTCCCTGGTCTTTATTCCTGGTTTTTAGGGGGAGAAGTGAAAGGAATGGACGCAAGCTCTCCTACTTCCCTTCTCCTTGTCCACTGCAAAAGTGACCCTGGCTAGTCTCCCTGCACCTCCTAGTCCCTCCCATGATTCTCTGTATTCACCAAACAATTGAAGCAGCACAGGATAGTGGGAAGGGCCATTCTCCAAGCATAGTCCTATAGAGTATTGTCCAATCGGGAATTAGCCTTAAGTGCTCAGTTGTCCGACCTCTGCATTAACTCAGATTTCAGCCCTTTACAGAGAATCATTAACTTCCCTTTCTCCAGACTGGGGGTGAGCCTCTGTGAGGGGGACAGTGTAATGGACAAGGTACTGGAATTGGAATTAGGAAGGCCTGAGTTCAAATCCAGTTTCAGAGACTTGCTGGCCATTTTCTAAATACTGTGCAGATCTGTGCCTCTGTTTCCTGATCTGTGAAAGAAGGACTCATTTGGCCATCTTTAGCTATTTATAATTTACCTATTTTTATCTATTTATCTATAGCTAGCTATATCTATATCCACAAAATTTATCTATTTCTTTCTATATTCCTCTATTTTATCTTTCCATCCAACCATCTATCCATCTATTTCTCTATCCATCTTTTTCTGCGTCTTTTTCCATTTATCTGTTTTTTTATCCATTTATCCATCTAGCCATCCATCACACCAGCCATCTAGCCATCTCTTCATCTCTCTATTCTATTTTTCTGTCCACTTTTCTCTGTCTCTCCTTCATCCATTCATCCATCCATTTACCTCTCTGGACATCTGTTCATGCATCTATTTATCCATCCATCCATCCATCCATCCATCCATCCATCCATCCATCCATTTATCCATTCATCCCTTTTTGAATCTGGCGCTCTAACCACCTAAGGTGCTATCCATTTATTCATCCATCCATTCATCCATCTATTTATCTCTATCCATCCTTCCCTCCATTTATCCATTCATCTCTTTCTCCATTCACCTATTTTTGAATCATCTATCCATTTCTTCATCCACCCACCCATCAATTTATCTATCATCTATTCATCCATCCATCCATTCCTCCAGCCAGCCAGCCAGACCAACAGCCATCTCTCTCTGCACCTCTGTTCACAGAAATCTCCCGGCTTCGTCCTTGATAAGTGGTCACCGCCCTCCAGAATCAGCCCGTTCCATATTTAGGAAAGTTCTCATGGTCAGAAAGTTCTTCCGGACCCAACCCTAGGTCTGTCACTTTGCGACTCTCTGCCCCATTGTTCCCAGCTGTGCCTTCTGAGACCGAGCAAAGTGTGATCCCTCCTTCCCAAGGCGGCCCTCGCCCCAGCAGCCTTTTGTCCTCCAGCTACCCCTAGCCTGCAACATTGTCTGCAGGGCACATCCTGGGAAATAGACAGTGCAACTGTTATCATCTCCGTTTTCTAGGTGGGAACGAAACTTGGGGGTAAAATCAGATGTAAGTCTAAAGTGTGCTCTGCTAGGAGACAGTGAGGATAGGGAGACAAATCCTTTTATTATAGATATTTATTATAGACACATCATGTAGAGATATTTTGTGGCTATATTTCATTGCAGTTCATTTTTCAGTCACATTTGATTCTCCATGACCCTATTTGGGGTTTTCTTGGCAGAGACTGAGTAGTTGGCCATTTCTTTCTGTGGCCCCTTTTATAGATGAGGAAACTGAGGCAAACAGGGTGAAGTGACTTGCCCAGGGTCCCACAGCTAGGAAGGGTCTGAGGTTAGATCTGAACTCAAGAAGATGCGTCGTCCCGACCCCAGACCTGATGTTCTACCTATTTTGCCAGCAGGTTGCCCACCTCTAGATACATCAAAGTTTCAGGAACAATTAAATCTGCCATGGTCCTGAACACTCCCAAGAACACGAGTCTTCCCTTGTCAGGTTTATCAGAGCTTCAGATCTGTTTGTGGTCGGAGAGGCTCCTGAGTCCCCCCTCTCGTGTTTGTCTCGGAGCTGCTGCCCTTCTGCCTCAGTCAGGGGTGTCCCCTCCATCCCATTCAGAGCGCGTTGATTCTGGCCCTACTATGTGCCAGGGACAGTCACTGCACGGCCCTGAAAATAGATCCCAAAGCGACATCATCCTTTTCCTGAGGAAATTTACGCTCCACTAGGAAGAATGAGTATCTGTGTGGGAAGATGGGTGCAGAGTATCCCCAAAGTAAAGAAGTCTCCAGAAAGGGCGGTCAGCGGATCCCGATGGTGAAATCAGGGAGGGAGGGGCGCGGAGGCCCAGGACGCCCGGCGGAGGAGACCTTGGGCAGGGTCTGCTACAGAATGGCTTAGAAACTGGGAGAAGAGCTCGATTCCATGAGGGAACCCAGGCCTCCGCTTTTGTTCTCCTAAAGATTTGGCAGTGAAAATTGTATTTGGTGAATCTGAAATTCAGAATAAAAATGCTAAAAATCAAAAAAAGGATAATTCTTCTTCCAGCCCCTAGCTGAGCCACCCCCGTGGCCCCAGGGGCCCTTGTGACGTGGTCTCTCCCCTTGGAGGTGGGCTCTGGCAGTCAGGATCTCCCCTGCTTCCCTCTTCATTTTGGGTGGGACAGGCCAGGGAGACCGGCGAGACCAGCCCTGATTCTCAGTGCACAGAGACAGGTTGCCTTGGACAGGACCTTGTCTCCCCACCAAACCTCAAGCTTTGGGGCCCAGAGAGGGACAGGAGTTTGCTTGAACTTGCACAGCGGGTCGGCAGCCATGTCTGCCGGCAGCGGGCTGCGGATGACCAGGGGTCCCCGGCCCGTGCACTGCGGGGCAGCGGAGTGCGGGCACGGCCAGGGACAGGCTTTGTGCAGGCACTTAGCGAGCTCGGGCCTCCGGGCCGCCCCTGGGCAGTCCAGGCTCTTCTGCCCGCTCCAGCCGCTTTGGTCCGTAAGTAAAAGGCAGCCCATTCCGCCGGCCCCACAGCCGAGAGACTAAGGGGGCTTCTGCGGGCGGCCGCAGCCTCCCCTTAGGCCCCAGCCACAACTCACTTTTGCCGCGAACGTCATCTGCCGCCGCCGCCTTCCCGCTCGGCTGCTCCTGACCCTGCCAGTGGCAGGTATCACAGACACGGCCGGGCCTCCCTCCACGGAGAAAGGCCGTGAAATCTGAGCAGAGCCGCCTCGCCCCTCAGGTGCAGCTCAGCTGGGACAAGGGAGCAAAGAAAAACATTTTAGGCAGTTGGAGTTATTACGTTAAATTGTTTGGGTAAGGCAGCGGGAGCCTCCGAGCGTCCTCGGCGTGCGGGCACGAGGCCGTGTTTTTAATTAGCCCTGGTACAAAGGGGGGCGGGGGGGGCTTGGGGAGACAACGGGCGTAGATTCATGTGAGAGCCAGGAGGGGCCTGAGGACCAGCTGAGGGGGAGGGGAGCGTTGTGGGCCCGTCGCAGAGCTGGAGGAAACTGGTTTTTGGTTTATTTTTGATACATGTTGTTTTATAAATTCCGTTGGGAGAGAAAAATCAGCGCAAAAGAGAAAACTGTGAGAGATAAAAAGCAGAAAAAAGGAGTGAACAAGCACGTGCTTCTTTCCATTCAGTCTCCTTAGTTCTCTCTGGATGCAGAGGCGTTTTCTGTCCACAGTCTCCTGGGCCCGCTTCCGATCCTGGACCGCTAAGGACTAAGCCCGTCCCAGCCGATCGCGCACAATTTTGCTGTTACTGCACAGTGTCCTCCCGGTTCTGCTGGTTTCTCTCAGCGTCAGCTCATGCCAGTCTTTCCAGGCCTTTCTATAACCAGCCTGTTGATCATTTTTCATAAAGCAATAATACCCATCACCTTCCTGTACCACGGCTTGGTCAGCCTTCCCCTCCGTGATGACAGCTCCTCATTTTCCAGTTCTTTGCCACCACAGAAAGAGCCGCTACACACATTGTTGCCTTTTCCCTCCTTTGTGTTTCCCTTGGGATACAGACCCAGTTATGGCCCTGCTGGGTCAGAGGGCATGCAGTGTGATCGCCCTTTGGGCAGAGTGAGCTGCAGGAAGCTTTGGGTGGCATCTGGTCCGTCTCTCTTGTCACAGGTGTAAGGGAACTTGCCCAACATCAAAATAGGTACCAGATGTCCCAGGCGAGATTTGAACCCATCGCACCACACTCCTTTAAAGTTCTGGCTTAGCTTTGCTGCTCCCCGAGGTCCCAGTTCCTTTCTCTTTTATTCCGTAACCAGCTAAGGGCCTCTCATCACTGCCTGCTGTCTGTCCTGCCTCCCCCTCCAGGCTTTGGGGGGCCCTTTAGCTGCAGGCCCCGCTGTTCTCCCGGCCTCCCCCTCCAGGCTTTGGGGGGCCCTTTAGCTGCAGGCCCTGCTGTTCTCCCGGCCTCCCCCTCCAGGCTTTGGGGGGCCCTTTAGCTGCAGGCCCCGCTGTTCTCCCGGCCTCCCCCTCCAGGCTTTGGGGGGCCCTTTGGCTGCAGGCCCCGCTGTTCTCTCCGGCCTCCCCCTCCAGGCTTTGGGGGGCCCTTTAGCTGCAGGCCCCGCTGTTCTCCCGGCCTCCCCTCCAGACTTTGGGGGGCCCTTTAGCTGCAGGCCCCGCTGTTCTCCTGGCCTCCCCTCCAGACTTTGGGGGGCCCTTTAGCTGCAGGCTCCGCTGTTCTCCCGGCCTCCCCTCCAGGCTTTGGGGGGCCCTTTAGCTGCAGGCCCCGCTGTTCTCCCGGCCTCCCCCTCCAGGCTTTGGGGGGCCCTTTAGCTGCAGGCCCCGCTGTTCTCCCGGCCTCCCCCTCCAGGCTTTGGGGGGCCCTTTAGCTGCAGGCCCCGCTGTTCTCCCGGCCTCCCCCTCCAGGCTTTGGGGGGCCCTTTAGCTGCAGGCCCCGCTGTTCTCCCGGCCTCCCCCTCCAGGCTTTGGGGGGCCCTTTAGCTGCAGGCCCCGCTGTTCTCCCGGCCTCCCCTCCAGGCTTTGGGGGGCCCTTTAGCTGCAGGCCCCGCTGTTCTCCCAGCCTCCCTTGTTCTTCCTCTAGGCCACATCAGCTTTGGACAAGGCTCCAGAGATTGAGCCAGGGTTCAACCATTGACAGACCACAAGCCCCAGAGAAGGGAAGTGGCTGATCCCAGATCACCTGGCCTCCTGGCCTCCAGCCTCTTCCCAGCAGCTGCCAGAGTAATATTCCCAAAGCAAATATCAGCTTCCCCCTCTCAATAAACCCCAGTGCCTCCCTATTACCTCCAGGATCAATTAGTCAATCAATAAGCACTTCAATAAGTGCTATTATGTGCTAGGTATTGTGCTAAGCAAAAGGGACACAAACTCAGGCAAAAGATGGTCTCTTCTTCAGATAGTAATAGAGAATCTACTGGTAAACAGAGACATAGGGGAAAAGTCAATCCAATTCATTTAGCACCTACTGTGTTCTGGTCTGAGCAGCTAGAGGGGCGGTGGCTAGTACTGGGCCTGGAGAAGGAAATTTTCATCTTCCTGAGTTCAGATCTACCCTCGGACACTTACTGATTATGCGACTCTGGGCGGGCCATTTCATCCTGTTTGCCTCAGTTTCCTCATCTGTAAAATGGAGCCGAGAAGGATCCTAGGATCTTTGCCAAGAAAACCCCAAATGGGGTCGTGAAGAGTTGGACACGGCTGGTCTGGCCGAACAAGAACAGCAAACGTCCTTGGGTGGACTGACCGTCTATTTATGTCGAAGGGATCTTCCCCTCACGTCCTTGCTTCCTCTTCGGTGAAATTTCAGCTCCTCGCGAGGAAGGATTGTTCCGTTCTTTGTGCTCGTCTCCCCAGGGCCTCGCACAGTGTCCGGCACATAGTAGGTGCTTAGTATCTGTTGGTCGGTTGGTTCAGTGGGAGAGAAGCTCCTGTCACGTTAGTAACTCAGATCTGTGCCCCTGTGGCTCGTTGGGGCCGTGGGGAATGAAGAGCAGCCTTGGGCTGGACCCCCACAGGCCCTCGGCAAAGGCAGCAGGAGGGGAAAGACCACTGCTCTCAGAGGCCCAGATCCTCCTCCTCACCCTAGCCCGGGACACTGAGCAAGCCGCTTCATTTCCCTAGACCTCGGTTTTTTCATCTCCAAAATGGGTATAATGATACTAGGAATGTTTATTTATACATTTAAATCCTTATTTATATAAGAACCTGTTTTAGAACAACCCAGAGAGGCAGTGGGGGGGAGGGGCAAGTATTATTCCCATTTCCCAGAGAAAGAAACAAGCTTTGAAAGGTTGTGACTTGGTTGGGGTCACATAGGAACATTAAGGGTGAGGCAGGATTCGAACTCAGGTCTCTCTTCACCCTTAAACCTCCTTGTACCCAAAGTGCCTCTTTCCCCCATGAGCCCTTGGGACCTCGGAGCCTCTTGTTCCCACAGGTCTGTTCTTTCCGGGTCTGGCCTGTTAGGGATGGGCAGGAACGAGCAGAGGACTCAGGCCCACGTCGTGGTACCTCCTTACCTGCGCGAGCCACTGACTTCTCTGGCCTAGGCCGGAAAGGGAGAGGCTCCCAAGCGGTGACTGTAAGGATGCTTCTGGCCTGGAGTCTTTAATTCCTCTTTCTTTAAGGTTTTTGCTCTCAAAACACATGCAAGGATAATTCTTCACCATTAATCCTTGCAGAACCTTGTGTGCCAGATTTTCCCCTCCTCCCCCACTCCCTCCCCTGGATGCAAGTAATCCAATATAGGTTAAACATGGTAAAATACATGTCAAATCCAATATAGGCGTACATATTTATACAATTATTGTGCTGCACAAGAAAAATCAGATTAAAAAGGAAAAAATGAGAAAAAATAAAAGCGAGCAACATCAACAGCGAGCGTGAAAATGCGCGTTGTGATCACGCTCAGTTCCCACAGTGCTCTCTGGGCCAGACGGCTCCTCCTTCACAAGGCCATTGGAACTGGCCTGAGACACCTCATTGTGGAAGAGCCACGCCCATCAGAAGTGATCCCCCTGTAGTCTGGTTGCGGTGTACAGCGATCTCCTGGTCCTGCTCACCTCCCTCAGCATCAGTTCCTGTCAGTCTCCCCAGGCCTCTCTGAACTCATCCCACTGTTTGTTTCTTTCAGAAAAGTAATATTCCATAACCTTCATATTCCACTGTTCTCCAGTTGTCCAGTTTGTTTTTTTAACTCCTCTCACTTCCCTACACCTATAGGAAAAAATAGAGAAATTCCTTGTAGCAAATGTGCATAACCAGACAAAACAAACCCCCCCTCTGGCCGTGTCCAGAGCCCCCGTCCGAGGAGGCCGGCAGCTTCTCCCGCGCCCTCGGCAGCGCTGGCGGGCGGTTGAACTGGCCGGAGCCCTTCAGGGTTGTCAGCTCTTGGTCTTCACAGTGGTACCCCTGCATACATTCTGCTCCCGGTTCTGCTCCCCTCGTTGCGCATGAGCTCATTCAAATCTCCCCAGGTCCATCTAAAGCTGTTGCTTCCCTCTTTGCTTGGCGCACAGTGCTCCCCCAGTTTTCCGGGCCTCTTCTCTCCCAGATGGAGCTGCCCAAAGCTCCAAGGGTAGCAGGACCCCCCCGGGGAAGGCTCTGTTACATGGGGGTAACCCCAGCCCTGCCTGAGCGGGTGGTGAGTCGCAGCACTAAATGCCTGACCAATCTTGAAGGCCACACGCAATCCTGCTGTTGCTGTTGTTGTGAGCCCCGTGCCCACCCCCTGGCTGTGCCAGTTATACCCACAAATCTTTTTTTTTCCCCACAGGAGCAGAGAATTGGGCGGGTGATGAATTTGTGCAGGACCCTAGTTTTGAGAAGGGGAACATAGAAAGGAGATAATGAGAGAAAGTAGTGACCAGTGCAGACCAGACTCCGTGGGGCCGGGCAGTGGTTTGTGCCCTGATGAAGCGCTGGCCCGGGGCCGGGGGAGGATGACGCATCTGTTTCCCAGAGCCGGTGCCAGGGGCAGGAGCCCATTTTCTCAGGAGCCCCAGATGGACAGCTGTAGCTCTGGGAGACACACACCAGTCCCCCGTGGGGGCGGGTTCCCCTGCTCCAGATGTTGGGAGGTTTGTAACCAAAAGCCAAGAACACCGCCATATTCTGGGCAAACAAAGGGAAGAGCCCAGGAGCAGAGTCCCTTCTATGAGCAGGAACAGCGGCTTGTCCCGGCCACAGGGAGGAGTCAGGCTGGGAGGGGATGCTCCCCATTGTCCCAGGCTCGGGCCTCCTTTGTGGGGCCTTCTGGGAGAGAAGGAACTTAACCCTGCCCGAAATCTCGGGAAGTCTCGTTTCCCACACAGGGATCTGCCCTCCCAGCTCCCGCTCACCATGTCATCACCTGTCCCAGAGCGAGGATTAGCGGCCGGGAAAGTGATCAAAGGAGCCGTTCTGAGCACTCGGCCTCCCAGTGCCAGGGCACGAGCCCAGGGTGCAGGCCTGGGACCTCCTCCCCGGGAGCCGTCCGGCCTGGGTGCGGAGAGACGGCTCACGGGTGCGGGGAGCTTGGGAGGGACGAGGGCTGCGGGCAGAGTAAGCACCCCGCTCACGGTCGGGGCAGGCTCTGGGCCTGGGGAGCGCACCAGCTCCCATTTCATAGATGAACAGCTCGAGGCTGAGAGATTAAGTGACTTGGGGGCTCATAGGCTACTAAGTGTCCAAGTATGACCTCTGACCTGGTCGCAGTAGCCTGGGATCATGGGAACATAGATCTGGACCTGGAAGGGACCTCAGAGACTATCTGGACCAACCCTTCCATTTTACAGATGAGGAAACTGAGACCCCGGAAGGTTAATCTGCGTGAAATACCTGTTTATAAACATTAAGGTTTTATATGTGTGGTAGATGAGTCAGTTATAACTATAAAAATAATTAATACATGGCACTGTATTGTCAGAGACTATCCAGCTCAATCCTTTCATTTTACAGACGAGGAAACTGAGCCCCCAAAAAAATTTCTACGTGAAATACATGGTTATAAATATTAAGGTTTTATATATATATATATATATATATATATATATGTCAGTTATTATTATTATACAAATAATACATGGAGGATGCATTGAAGGAGGGAGAGATGAGGCAGCAGAAGCTGCAGAAGCCAGGAGGGAGGCCGGGGTGGGAGGCTGGGAAGGAAGCCGGGAGGGCCTGAGTTAGGGCTGCAGCTGTTCGCTGAAGGGAACAGGACAGAGATGGGAGTTGTGGAGCTAGAATCGGTAAGACCCGTCGGTGGTCAGAGAGATGGGCAATAAAGTGGAGGGAAGAGTTGGGGATGAGCTTAAAGCGCTGAACCTGTGGAACTGGAATAAGAGAAACAGACACACAGAGAGAGGGAGGAAGAGAAGGAAGAAGAAAGAGGAAGAGGAGGAGGGGAAAAGAAGAAGAGCAGGAGGAAATGGAGCAGGAGGAAAAGAAGAACAAGAACAAGAAGAAGTAACAAGAATGAGTTGGAGGAAGTAGAGGAGGAAAAGGAGAAGAAGAAGGAGAAGGTGGAGGACAATGAGAAGACATAGAAAGAGAAAAAAGAGGAACAAAGAAAAAGAGACAAAAAGAGAAAGGAGAAGGTGGAGGATGAGAAGAAAAGACAGACAAAGGAGAAAGACAGAGACAAAGAGAGGAAAGGAAGGAGGAAGAAGAGGAGGAGAGGCCAAATGAAGAAGACGACGAGAGAAAACAGACAAGGAAGGAGAGGAGAGAGAAAAACAGAGGGACGGAGAGGAGCCAGAGAGGAGGGAGATGCTCCCAGCCAGCACCTGCTGGGCTTCTCCGGGGCTCCCTCCCCCTCCCTCCTGCCTGCCCCAGGTCCCGGTTAAAAGGGCTCTATCTGACAAGACTTGGTGCAGAACGGCCCCTGCCTCTGTCCAGTGCTGATCCCCGCGAGCGGCCTGTCTGATCCGGGCTCTGACAGGCCCTTGGAGCTCCTACTTGTCCCTGGCTCTGAGGCTGCAAATTGAACTGGGGGCTGCGAGTCTCCAGCCTCCCTCCCAAGATCTTTGAGTGACAAGTTTGGGGGCACAAAGGGCACAGCCTGCCAGTGTTTGAGGCGGGATTTCTGCCCCTCCCAGAGGTGGGAAGTATAGTGGGAGGAGCGTGGCCCCTGACCCGCAGATGAGGAGAACTTAGATTCGCCCCTTCTGGTTAGCTGCTCCCCCCTTCTGTTGCCGGAGCGGCAGATTTGGAATCGGAGACCCCAGTCAGAACCCGCTGCTTCCCCAGTGACCGCCATCTTCTATGAGATGAGGAACTGGTCCATCTCAGCTTGACTCCGTGACCCCTGAGATGACCCCTTGTTCCTCCTCCCGGGGTGACCCCTGTCCATTCAGTCTGGGAGTCCCCAGGCCTGTCAGCATGTGCTGGGCTTCCCAGTCCCCCATCCCGGTTCCTTCTCCCACTCCTCCTTTCCCACCTTCTGAGGCTTTGGAAAATCCTGTTTGGGAAACCCTGTCAAGAAAGGAGACTCTGAGGATCCCAGTGGATGTTTCCAGGAAGGGGAGGGGGAAGGGGAGGCACTTGTCCTTGAGTTGGGATGAGCCTCCTAGCTCTCTGTGGCCCCATCCTCCCCGCATCCTTCCCTCCTCCCCGCATCCTTCCCTCTTCCCCGCATCCTTCCCTCCTCCCCGCATCCTTCCCTCCTCCCCGCATCCTTCTCTTCTTTCCATCTTGATTTCTCTTTCTTCTCGTGTCCAGTTTGAAGGGTGCAACAAAGCCTTCTCTCGCCTGGAGAACCTGAAGATTCACCTGCGGAGCCACACGGGGGAGAAGCCCTACCTGTGCCAGCATCCCGGCTGTCAGAAAGCGTTCAGCAACTCCAGTGACCGGGCCAAGCACCAGCGCACTCACCTGGACACGGTACCTCCCCCCCCCCCCCCCCGCTTTAGGAAGGAGACAGAGGAGGGGAGAGGGCAGGAAGAGGGAGGGGGTAGGAGAGGGGGATTGACAGGAGGGGGCCACCAAAGGGAGGCCTTCCCACTTACTTTCTGAAGTCTTTCTAGCAGATCCCAAAAAGTCGCCAAGTCTACACGTGAACCATCCCTCTTCCTTACTGTGTTCACTAAAAGAGTCCCAACCATCCCCCTTCCTCCTTGTACCTGGGCATTGAGTTATCTCCCCCTCGGCCCTTTCTTCGTTCCTCTCACTGAAGCCACGGGCCGGACACCCCCTTTTTATTTTTTACTTCCTCCCCCAGAGCTGAGAAGTCGCTTCCCATTCCCCTCTTTTTCCCTGAGCCTTTTCGGACCAGAGAGCGGGAGGGAGCGGGTCCAAGAGACCCGGGTAACCTCTGGCTCCGGGATCTGGGGCCTCTTCCTTATCTCGCCGAGTCTCCCCAGAGCCTCCTCTCCCCTGGATCTCCCCCCTGCTTCTTGCCTCGCAGGGGAAGCCCCGGGTCGGCCCTTCGTGTCTCATGGAGTTGGCGGGCTGTAGTGGGGACCCAGCAGGGTTCTAAACCAGGCGCGCAGCTTAGACCCTGCAGGACTCCTACAGAGGAGAGACTGGCTTTCCTCTGCCTCTGCGGAGGCCCTGAGCCTCCTCCACTTGGCTGGACATCCCTCCATGAGGCGTGAAGTCCTACCCACCCTGGGCAAATTACTTAACTCCTGTTGGGAAGAAAGGAAGGAAGGAAAGGAGGGAGAGAGAGAGAAAGAGGGAACAAAGAAAGGGGAGAGAGGGAGGGAGACAGAGACAGAGAAAGAGAGAGGGAGATGAACAATTACACTGTCCAAGAGTAGAGCGGATTCCCTTGAGAAATAAGGGAGCTTATTATTGATGGACAAGTATTAATTAAGGACCTCCTGCACACCAGGCACTGGGCATTACACTAAAACTGGGAATACCGAGAGAAATCAGTCACTCCTCTGCCCGGGAGCTGTAGCTGGGAGGCTCCTTTCCTGACGCAGGTGCCAGGGCCCCAGCTTGCCCGGTGCGGTACTTTCTGGGAGATTTGGGGGAAGACTTGCTGATCAGCCGGTGGGCAACAAGCTCCATGCTCCTTCAGGTGATCCTAGGAAGTGTGGGCAGGGGCAGGGCTGGAGGGCATTGGTGTGACTCCAGTGTGGAACATGACACGCCCGCTTCCTCCCCACTAGACTTGGGTGGGTCTGGGGCCCCCTTCTCGGGCAGCAGTGCCCCCATAAATGACCTCCATCCTCGCAAGGGTCCCGGCTGTGGACGGGCTCCCACCCAGGAATCCGGCCTCTCCGAGGTCACAAAGAAGCCTAGGCCAGGACAGGATGAGCCCGCCTTGCCAGCCAGCTCGGAGACGGGCTCGAAGGGTGACCGGAGGTGGCCAGCAGCTGTGCTCTGAGAAGCGGTGACCTCACGCTTCCTCATTTCTGTACCTGTTGTTCCCCTGTGGGGGCTGTGAGTTCCTGAGGACAGGGGCAGTTTCCCCTTGGTCTCTGCGTTTGTGGGCTCAGCATGGCTCCTGGCACACAGTAGGCCCTTAAGAAGTCCTTGCTGATTGGTAGAAGAGGAGCTTCTCTAGGGCAGGAACGGCTGCCTCCCTCCTTCCGGGCTCCCCCGCGCACAGTCAGGCTCATTCAGTGCTTTCTGGGTGACTGACATCTGGCCTTTGTCCTCCAGTGTAGCCTTAAATCCCTCCAGCTCAGGGGGTGCCTCTTGGAGCGCCCGGGGCCTGCACATGGACATCTGTCACTCAGCTGCATCCCGGGTCCCCTAGTCTCCCACTCCACTGGAGACCCCAGAAAGCCATCGGGGGAGGGAGCTGGGCCAGACAATGTTGGACCAGTCTATAGGGAGCTTTGCAAAGTGGCTTTGGGGGGAGGTTCTAGATCAGAGGCAGGGGGCCGAGGCCTGGCCAGAAGGGCTGCTTTGGGGAGGGTGAGGGCTCACAAGTTTGCTGTTCTTCCCAGGCTGCTGGGGGTCCCGTTCTCCCCCCCTCCTCATTGTGGAGACCCCCGCCCCTCTGTCTCTGTCCCCCTCAGCTCCTTGTCTCTCACTCCTTTCTTCTCTCCTTTCTCTCTAAACGCAGCCGCGAGCCTCTCCAGCACCAAGGTACAGTACAAGGGCCTCCTTCCTGTTGACCTTCCCCCTCAGCCCCAGGGGTACTCCCCCCCCCAGCCCATTCTCCAGGGAGCAAAGTCAGGCCCAGGGTCTTCGCACAGCCCAGCTTGCTACAAGGGCTTCTGGGGGCTCCCGCTGCCAGGGGGACCTTGACCCGGAGACACTGAAGTGACACAAGTAACGAAACGGCAGGACCAGGGATCTGAAGCTTCTGCTTCCGGCCCTGCAGGACCAGTTCTTTGAGTCCTCTCCAGCTCCAGGGCCCTCGTGGGGAGCGGGGCGAGGCCAGGGGCTGGGCCGATGGCTGTTTATTTGCCCGAATTTTTATTCTGTAAGCAGAGCCCGTGTTCCTGTACATTAGGAGCAGGGCAGGGGGTCCGGGAGGCCCGGCGCTGATGTCTGCGGCCCTGAGAGCCGGCCTAGTGCAGACGCTGCTGCGGCTGCCCCCCCTTGGGCCCTCTTCCCCTCCATCCCTGCCACAGGCCTCCACCTGTTCAGATCGGGCCTCCCAGTGGCCCTGGACATGGGAGGCCCTGGGCTCGGTCCCTGTGTGCCTCTTTCTGACTCGGTGACTCCTCTGTGCCTCAGTTTCCACTTCGGTAAAAAAGGTGACTTTGGACTGAAAGGTCCTCACAAGTCCCTTTTCTCTGCTCACTCAGAGGACAGCCCCCACAGAGACGCTCCTCCTTTCCACCTCCGGCCAGAGCCTCCTCTGTCCACAGGGTCCCTGCTGCCGCCTCCTCACACCGGAGCGTCCGGCCTCAGGCAGGGAGGAGGAAGCTGGGGAGGCCAGAGCTAAAAGGGGCTTCCTTCAGGCTGAGAGCCGAAGCGGGGTGGGCCCATTTTACAGAGGAGGAGACTGAGGCTCCGAGCAGGCCGCGCAGCTGTGGGCTGGGGACTCGGGCAGGCAGTGAGCACGCATTGTGCCGGGCCGGCCCGTGGCCTCCCAGTGGAGCAGGTGCGGGCCGGGGAATGCTTGTGTCTGTGCTCTTCCTCCACCACTGGTCTGGCCCAGCCTGGAATCTTCTGGGGTTCTAGTCCATCTTTATAGTATTTCAGATTCTGGCCCGATCTAGGAGTGTCTGGGGTTCTGGCCCAGTCTGGGAGTGTTTGAGGTTGTGGTCCAACCTAGGAGTATCCAAGGTTCCAGCTCAGGCTAGGTGCGTTTGAGGTTCTGGCCCAATCTGAGAGTGTCCAAGGTTCTGGCCCAGCCTGGAACGCCCAGGGTTCTAGTCCATCTTGGTAGTATTTCAGATTCTGGCCCGATCTAGGAGTGTCCGGGGATCCCCGGCCCAGCCGAATCCCTAATGCAGTTCTCCTCCACCCCGGTTTCAGAAACCGTACGCCTGCCAGATCCCCGGCTGTTCCAAACGCTACACAGACCCGAGCTCCCTCCGCAAGCACGTGAAGGCGCACTCGGCCAAGGAGCAGCAGGTCCGCAAAAAGGTAAGCTGCCCTGGGACCCTGATGGCACTGGGGGGAGGGGCTCCCGCGGCTGGGCCAGCCCTCTTCTGGCTTTGCCTGCCCTGGCCCTCGCGCTGCTTAATCCGAGGAGAAGGGGGGAGCCTGCAGGTATTTATCACCTGCTGCATGCCAGCCCCACAACATTCCTGGGAAGAGATGCTGTAGGTATCTGTACCCCAATTTACAGATAGGGAAACTGAGGCCCAGCGTGAAGAAACTTGACCAGGGTACGGGACAGAGAAGGCCCTCGGGCTCCACGTTGGGTCTCACCGGGTTCTCTGGCTGGGGCGCCCTGGGGGCTGGTGATGGCCCTCCCTCCCCAGAGGAGGGGGCTGTTCTGAGTCAGGAGGCCCCTTTACAAGCGGGGAACCTGAGGGGAAATGGCTGGTCCGGGGGCATGCGGGCGAGACTTCAGAGCGCCCCCACTGGGTCCGCCAGCCCCGGCTCCAGAATGCAGCCCCCCGCCCCCAGCGGGTCCCTCCCAGCCCCGGGAGATGATGAATATTTCTGGGTAACCCGAGCCCGTATTATGACAACTGGCTGGCGGCCGGCCGCGTTTGGAAGGAGAATTAGAAACGCTTTTCTTTGCTAATTCTCTCTGCGGCTGGTTTTAATACGAGCGACATCGTGGTTAGCAGGAACATGCCTTGGCCGGCTTTCGCCAGAACGTTCGTTTACACAGAGAGCGGCTGCCAGGTGGTGGGACCCCAGCCCGGGCACGGCTGCCAGGCTCAGACCCGAACAGGCAGGGCCTTGGGGGGGGCGGGTTTGTCCCTGCGGCTTCCTGGCCAGTGCTTGAAGGGCACATCAAGGGAAGGGGGGCTCATGGGCTGCCTTTCCTCTGTGGCCACTTGGAAAGTTGCTTCCTTACCCACCGTCCCACGCTCACCATGAGGGATGCAGAAAGATCAATGTGGGCAGAGCCCTCTGACCTCTGACTCCCAGAAAGGTCAACGTGGCCAGAGCCCTCTGACCTCTGACTCCCAGAAAGGTCAACGTGGCCAGAGCCCTCTGACCTCTGACTCCCAGAAAGGTCAACGTGGCCAGAGTCCTCTGATCTCTGACTCCCCATACTCAGTCTCCCCTCCTTTACCCAGAAGTTGCTGGAAGTCTCTGCCCCAGATGCACCTTTGCTCACCCTACAGAATGTCTTCTGCTTGTGTCTATGGACTGAGCTTGACTCTGGGGTGGGGAAGGAGAGCCCCCTCCTCCTGGAAGCCCTCCTGATCTACCCCTGCCTTCTACTGAGCCTTTCTCCACAGCTTGGATCTCCACTTAGACCATAAACTCTTCCTCTGCAAAGACTGATTTTCTGACTGTGCTCCCCCTCCTCCAGGACACTGGTGGGAGGATGCTGGTCTTGGAGTCAGAGCAGTGGCTTACCCCCCTCCCCCATGAGTGTGAGCTTAGATCCCGGCCTTGGGCAGGGCCGATGGCCACTGGCTCTGAGCGTGGCTGACAGGCTGAACCCCAAGGCCTCTCCCCCCAGGTTCTTGGGCCCTCTCACTGCGGGGGAGCCCGGGATCCCCCACAGGCCCATTTTTTCCACCTCCCACCTTTGTGACTGTGGCCCCTCATCCCTCTCGTCCCCTTGTCCATGGATGCAGCGGGAGGACCCCGAGAGACTGTCCTGGGCTCTGTAAGCGGCCGGCTGTCTCTCATGCCCCATTTACCCCCTCCTAGATGCATGCAGGCCCTGAGGGCGAGCCGGACGTCCTGAGCGAGTGCCTGAGCGGCCCCCAGCACAGCCTGGATGGGAAATGTGGAAGGCCTGTAAGCCACGAGCTGCTCCCAGGTAAGGCGGCCCCGGGGGGTCCGGACAGTCTGGAACAGGCCCTGCTGAGTCGGGCTGGGGCATGGGGCTGGATCTGAGAGCACACTTGATCCATCCCTCAGTTTTAAGTACCTACTGTGTGCTCACTACAGCAACAAGGGGGCTTGTAACCTAATCAGAGAAGCTGCTCTCCAGAGGGAGTGTCCCTGTTAAGTACCTACTGTGTGCTCTCTAAGGCAACAAGGGGGCTCTGGCCTAATCAGAGGCTGCTCTCCACAGGGACTGCCCCTTAAGTGAGCAGACTGCTCTCAGAGCAGGAGGCAGGGAGGGCTGAGAAAGGCCCACTCACAGCAGGGCAGGAGGGAGCCCTGACACCCCCATTCTCAGGCCCCCTATTTCTGAGTCTCTGTTCCAGGCTCATGGGCACCAGCTGCCCCCCAGTGCCCGCCCGGCCCCGGGCTCCCAGAGAGTGGAGCCCCAGAGGAAGGGGGGCTCATGTTTCAGGCCCAGTGGCCCCCAGGGGCACCGAGGCATGGGGAGAGCAGAAAACAGCCTTTCTATTCCCAAGGAAAACGCTCTTTTGGGGGCTTGTTTCTGGTTCCTTCAAAGGGGCCACAGAGCCCGTGGGGAGCCCGGCGCGTTCCCCGACTTTTGGGGCTGCTTTTGCCGGAGCAGCTTCAGAGTTTAAAATACATCAGGGCAGGAAGCAGACACAGGGCCTGGCTGCGTTCTCGGGCCGGGAGAGCCCTCGCTGCCCCCCACTGCGGCCCCTTTCCTCCATCCGACAGATGAGGAAACTGAGGCATGGGGGAAGAAGGGACTCACCAGTGGGGAGGAGCTCAGCCATCCTGCTGCTGGTCTGAGGGTCAGAGCTGCCCTTGGGGCCGGGAGGTCACGTGCCGCCCTGGGGGGGAGCTCGGTCCGGACCGGCTCTGACCCTGCGCCAGTCCTAAGGACACTTTGGACCTCAGTTTCCTCTGTAAATACTCTGGCCACAGCTGATAACAGCACCCACTTCCCCTTGTGGGGAGCAGGGGAGGGGAACCACCTGTAACCCTAAAAGCGCCAGCAGAGGGCGCCTGCTGCGGCATCACACCTTGATGATGTCACTGGGGGGGGGGTCTGGAGCTACTGCTGCCCCTCCACTCTTGACCCCCTCCTGCCAATCTCCCCCACCCCGTTGCTCAGTACTACCAACAGTGACCGCTGTGGGGGCCGCAGGACCCTGGGGAGCCCGAGAAGCCTCCGGATGGGGAAGTTCTCCACTGGGGGAGAGCGCGGGGTCTGCGGGGAGAGATGGGGAGGGGGCTGGGGGGAGGAAGAGAGTCAGAGAGACAGGGACAGACAGAGGGATAGAGACAGTCAGACATAAAGAGAGAAATCAGAGACAGGCAGACAAGCAGAGAGAAGCAGAGAAGAGGGAGGGAGGCAGAGAGATTGAGGGGGGGAACCAGACGGGGCAGGGAGAGCGCCGGGCAGGGGCCAGCCCTTGCTGCCTCGGTGTCTGACCATCAGTCTCTTCCTCTAGAAAACATCCCTGGGCTCTGTTGTGCCTGGGCCTGGCCCAGCTGGCACGGAGTCTCTGATGCTAAGGCAGGGCCTGGGGGGGCGCAAGGTGAGAGCGGGGCGTCCATTTCTCTGCCCCCAAATCCAGGTTCGCCACTATTAAACACGAGCGCAGGTTCTCTCTCCAGAG
Source organism: Sminthopsis crassicaudata (assembly GCF_048593235.1). NCBI lineage: Eukaryota > Metazoa > Chordata > Mammalia > Dasyuromorphia > Dasyuridae > Sminthopsis > Sminthopsis crassicaudata. Next base: position 22,446,975 of record NC_133620.1, read on the forward strand.
GTCGGGGAAGGGCTCTGGCCGGAGTCAGGGGGGAGCAGGGTCGGCTGGCCTGGGGCGGCCCTCCCTCCTGTCAGGAAAGCTCCCCTCGAAAATGTTCAGGTGCCCCCTGTCAGAAACAGCCCCCATTGGGCAGATGGGGAAACTGAGGCCTGAGGGGGTCCCCGGCAGGCTCAGGCAGAGCAGAACCCCAGCAGCCCCCGCTCTTAGCTGCCAGCCCCCTCTCCCCCCCAGCAGCGCTGTTTGGGGAACAGATGTTTGGGCCAGAGGTTAAACATTTGGGAGCTGTGATTGATGACGCAGATTGGCGGCTGAAGTGGTTCTCCAAGGAAGGGTCGGGGATGCTCGGCCCCCTGGGGCTGGAGGGGGGAGAACTTGGCTGGGGGGGGGGGAGTTCAGGCCACGGGCCTGGCCAGGTATGGGCATGAGCAGCAGCTGGGGGAGGGGAGGTGGCCACGCCAAAGTGAAGCGCCCCCCCCCAGTCCTGCGACAGTATGAGGCCCTCCCACCCACACTGAGTGAGACTGGTGACCTCCCCCACCCCCCACTTCAGCCCACTCTCCCCCTCCCCCACGTCCTCCTCGAGAACTCCAGCCTCCTCTGCACCCATCATCGCGGGCAGGCCTGAATGCTGCTCCCTCTCTGTTCAGGGCCCACCTCCTGCCCCCACACCTTTGCCTGGGCTGTCCCCCCTACCAGGAGTGCCCTCCATCCTCCCCTCTGCTTCCAGACTCTCTCAGAGCCCGGCCCAGCTGCCGCTGCTGTGAGTGTGGCCGGCCCCAGGCCTCCTCCCCGAGGTTTCTAACGTTTGTTTAAGACACTTTGTTTCTTGAGTTATGTTGGGAGAGAAAAGTCCAAGCAAACTGGGGGCTACAAAGCAGGAACAAGCAGGGCCGAGCTCGGGCCCTTCCCTGGGGTTTCTGTCCAGGGCCCCGGGCCGCCGCCCTCAGGGGCTGGCCAGCCTTAATTATCTGGCCTCCAGGCGCACATGCTGGCCACCCAAGAGGTGGGGCCCCCCAAGTCAGAGACGTTGTTCTGTGGAGCCTCTGGGGCCCTCGTCCTGGCACACAGTAGGTGCTTGTGGGGGGCAGGGCTCTGGGTCCAAAGCCAGGGGGGAGCTTTGGTAGAGCGGGGCTGGGGTCCCAGCCACTGGTCAGGGGTGATGGCAGAGGCAGGGCCCTTCTTCCAGGGCCAGTCTTTTGCTCTTAGTGTCCCATTTTACTGCTGGGGAAACTGAGGCTTAAAGAGCTTATGGGAAGTCAGACATCAGTGTGCCACCAGCTCCTCCACTCACCTGCACAGATGCCAAAAATGGAACAATTCTCCCCTCCCCCCAAAAAGGAGCTTCTTTTCCCTTGGGAGAGACGGGGTCAAGGGCAGAGGAAGTTTTCCACCTGACATCGGCTCCTTCTCAGGGCTGTGCCCACCTCCCAAGAGTGCACTTTGGGGGCCCCGGGGTGCTGCCCCCTCCCCTTCTGGGCTCCTTCCTTACCTGTCCACTCCTGGGATTCCCGGCTGCACTTGCTTTCATTCAAGATTAAAGAGAACCCGTGAATTCTCAGCAAACAGCAGCTCCCTCCCATCGGCAGGGGGAGAGCCGGGGGTCCAGAGGCAGAGGCCCCGAGAGCTTCAGAGGCCAGGAGACGGAGAGCTCACTACCTCCCAGGCAGCCTCGGCTGCACAGACCCTCGCTTTGGTGGGGGGGGGGGGAATAAGCCGCTCCCTTGGCTCCTGTCTCCCCTGGGCCCGGCCAGGTCGGCCATCAGATGCCTACAGCGGACCCTCGAGGGGCCCCTCTGGGACAGTGAGAAGAGCCAGAGCTGTCCCCTCCTGCCTGGGACACTGTCACCTTCAGCTCTGTGGGGGGTCCTGGCGGGCAGAAGTGGAGGCCGTTGGCGAGTCCCGGACCGCCCAGCAGTGGCCAGCTCCTCTCTCTGGGAGGCCTGCGTTGGGTGTTAGGAGGTGGAGGTTCCCTCGGGCTAAAGAGCCCTCCCACTTCCTTCTCATGTTCATTGGGCACGAATTCTGCATTTTCTGGTGTAGAAAACAGCACCCTGAATACAGCCCAGCACAGAGCCCGGCACATGATAGGAGCTTAATAAATGCTTACTGATTACTGTAAGTATCTACCATGTAGTAGGAGCTTAATAAATGTACATTAATGGATGACTCCATGAACCCAGGATCTAGCACATAAAAGGAGCTTAATAAATGTTCACTGATTGACCCTGTGAATCCAGTACCTAACACATAGTAGGAGCTTATTATATATATGCTTATTAATTGATGAGTTCCTATGAGTTCTACAATGCCTGGCACACAGTAGGTATTTAATAAATGATTGATCGGGTTCCCTTCCATTGGTGAAATTCTAATCTTGGGACCCTGAGGGCACTTCTCTTGGGACTCAGGGGCTGGACTAGACGGCCTGTGGGGGCTGTGACTGGGCCCCGGGTCCTCGGGCACCCTGGTCGCCCTTTTGCAGATGTGCTGCCACCAGTCGATGCCCCCAGACTTGGGCCTGGTCAGGGCAGGGGCCCCTCCCTGGAGCCCCACACTCCGCCCCCCATAAAGCTGAAGAAGGATGCCGGGGCCGCTGGGTGACGTGGAGGTGCTTCCCTCCCGCAGGCTTGTTCCCGGGCTCCGGCGCCCCTCAGAATGGACTGGCTCCTGGCATGCTGCCCCCCACTCCGGACGGCCCCTCCAGGCACCACCCGCTGGACTCGCCTGCCATGGCCAGCGCCCACCACCACCTGTCACCTCTGCCGGCGGCGGAGAGCGCCCGGGACGGGTAGGTGACCCCTCGTCCGCGGGCCGCCAGCGGTGGGAGGGGGGTTACGGGCGAGCGCTCGCCAAGAAAACCCCCACAAAGCAGCCTCTGATCGGGCTTTCCGGCCCATTCCCAGGGCAGGGGGGGAGGGGGGGGAGGCCCGGGTGCTTCTGTCAGCGAAGTGATGGAGAAACTTCAGTCAGAGGGCCTGAGAACGGAGGGGGGGGGTCAGAGCCGGGAGGGGGCCTCGAGCAGGAATCCCTGGGGCTGGGGGCCTCTCAGTGAGTTCTTCAGACCCCGCTCATTCTGAGAAAGGAGAAGCTCAGGCCGGAAGGTGGAGCCGCGCGCCGGCAGAACCTGGGCCAGACTCGGGCCTCTCGGTCCCGAGGGAGGAGCGGCGTCTCCCCCCCCCCCACCTCCCGGACGGAGGGGGCGCCCAGCCCCGGCCTCCCCAGAGGCTCCCGCTAAGTCAGGCACAAATGATCCACCCCCCCCCGCCCCCGCAGCCCCAGAAGGTGGCCGGCACCCCGGAGGGCCCAGATGCGGGTAACCGAGGCTCTCTCTGCCTGCCCCGGCGCAGCGGCTGACGGGAGCGGAGGAACGCTCGCTGGGGACCCCGAGAAAGGAGGGGGTCTCGCTGTTCTGCCGCCGGCCCTCCCCCCTCCGCCTCCCTCGGCAGTGATGGGGGCTCCTCCCGGCTGGAATTGGGTGACGAGGGGGGGCGGGGGGCTTGCTAAGGGCAAGGAGGACCCTCCAAGTCATCCCGCAGAGGAGGGAGCTGGGGAGGAAAAGGGGCGCTTGTAGCCCAGCCCCGCGCGCGGTCCGGGCGGCCTCCGGCGTGACCCCGCCCCGGGGCGCGAGTCCCCGGCCAGCCCGCGTCCTTCCACCGCCAGGGAGCTCACTGCCGGGTGTTCCAAACTTAGGGGACCCCCCCCCCCATCCCGCCTGCTCCGACCTCTGACCCGGGTTTCTACCCGCGCCTGCTGGCGCCCTCGAGGGCCAAAAAGGAGCGATTCCCGTCCCGCTTCCGGGCTGCGTCCCGCAGTGCTCCCACAGCCCCTCCCCCTGAACCTTGTCTTCTTCATCCCGGGGGCAGGTTAAGCTCTGCTGGGTGCGGAGGCCTGGCCAGTGTGAGGGGCGCGGCGGCTGAAGCGGAACGGCCCGGCCTGCTCACCGTCTAATGGGAGAACTCGGGGCGCGCATAGATGTGGGTGAAGTAATACCCACAGACACGGGGAACAGTGCCCGGAAGTGTGAAATACACACGCACGTGGGTTAGTTACCGCAAATATGTCAGATACATGCAGATACATGGAATAAATGCATATAAAGGTATAAAATTGCCTCAAATAGGAAATAAATGCAGACAAGGGGAATCAGTGCCCAGAAGTGTGAAATACACACACAAATGGGTTAGTTACACGCAAATATGTAAAATGCATGCAAATACATGGGATAAATACATATAAATAATATGAGATATGCCTCAAATAGGAAATAAATGCAGACAAGGGGAATCAGTGCCCAGAAGTGTGAAATACACACACAAATGGGTTAGTTACACGCAAATATGTAAAATGCATGCAAATACATGGGATAAATACATATAAATAATATGAGATATGCCTCAAATAGGAAATAAATACAGACAAGGGGAATCAGTGCCCAGAAGTGTGAAATACACACGCAAATGTATTATTACATGCACATATGTAAGATATATGCAAATACATGGAATTAATACATATAAATATGTAAAATAAATACACTGTAAATAGGAAATAAATACCCACAGACATAAGAAATCAGTGCCAGAAGTATGAAATAAACACACAAATGTATTATTACATGCACATATGTAAAATACATGGAATAAATATGTAAAATGAATATGCTTAAAATAGGAAATAAAAATACTCACAGATATGGGAAATTAGTACACAGAAATATGAAATAAACACATAACTGTATTAGTTACATTCAAATATGTAAAATATATACAAATACATGGAATAAATACATATAAATATATAAAATAAATATGCTTAAAATGTATGAAATACACATAAATATTTGAAATAAATTCACTTAAAATACATGAAATAAGCGCATGCAAATATGTGAAATACATACACATAAGTATTATGTGTATATGAAATAAACACTTAAATATGTTAATTATATGCAAATATGTAAAATAAATACACTCAAATACATGAAATAAATATACACAAATATGTAAAATAAATATATATAAATATTTGAAATAAATTCACTTAAAATATAATAAATGCATATAAATATATAAAATAAATACACTTAAATATATGAAATAAATACATGCAAATATGTAAAAAATACACATAAGTATATGACATAAGCATACTTAAATATTGAAATAAATATGCATAAATATATGAAATAAATTCACTTAAATATATGAAATACACACTAGTATATGAAATACACTTAAATATATTTAAATATGAATAAATATGTGAAATAAATACACACAAATATGACATAAATACATGCAAATATGTGAGAAATACACATAAGTATATAAGTATACTTAAATTTATTAAATATGTGAAATAAATACACACAAATATTGAAATAAATATGCATAAATATATGGAATAAATTAACTTAAAATATATGAAATAAATACACACTAGTATATGAAATACACTTAAATATATTAAATATGTACAAGTATATAAAATCAATACATGCAAATGTATGAAATAAATACTTGAATATATTAAATATGTACAAATGTGAAATAAATATACACAAATATTGAAATAAACACTTAAATAAATATACTTAAATATATTAAATAAATACATATAAATGTAGGAAATATATTCACACAGATATACGAAATAAGCATAAATAAGTATATAAAATAAATACACACAAATGTGTTAAATAATTACACTTAAATATGTTAAATACACTTAAATATGTGGAAAACATACACTCAGTTGTTAGTGACACTAATTAGGCTTCTTGTCATGGAGGGCTTCTTATAGGACAAAACCCTAAGGATTCCAAGGATCATCAGCAGGGACAGCTTGCCAGCAGTGGGAGGGGCCCATACAAAGGCTTGGAGATGGGAGATGAAATAATGAAAGGCAGGCCACTTGACCTTGACTGTAGAGTGAGAAAAGGGGATTCCCTGGCATTCAGAGCCCAGGGAGAGCCATGATGAGCAACTCACATCTTGTGTCTAGTCCAGGATCCAGTGGGGAATGGCCATCTCCCTTCTTGAGTGTCCTCCCTTTGATGTCTGTTAAATGTGACTGAATCCTCCAGGGAAAAGTCCCAGGACCTCGCAGGGGGGAGGGGCCTCATCGGCCAACTGGGCCAACCTGTCCATGTGCAAGAACCCTCACATGGCTCCTCCAAGGAGCAGGCCTCTGCTTGAATACTCCCAGGAAAGAGGAGCTGGGCTGGCAAGGCAGCTCATCCCATGTTGGGCCATCTCCCTGCCCCGTCCTCCCTGTTCTGTCCTCTGGGACCAAGCAGGCTGCTCTTGCTTCTGCATGATAAAGCATGCAGAAGACTGTCCATGGCCACTCAGACAATCAAGAAACATCTTCCTTGTAAGGCCCTTTGCTGGCCTTTAAGCATCCTTTGGAAGAGCTTGGCAAACGTGGACCGACCTCAGACCTGCTCCCCTTCAGGTAGCCCCATCTTTCCTCCTTAGTTCTACCTCCTTGGGGATTGGGCAGGGGCGCCAACAGCTGTCCAGGAACTGCGTGCACAGATTATTTTGGTATTCTCAGATAGGATTTGTTCAAGCCTGGTAACAACAGTGTGCATGTGCTCCTAACTTCTATAGCACTGGGGGGTTTTGGCAGAGTCCTTAGACCAGGAAAACTGAACCGTTGCAAAAATATCTTTTAACCTCCTGAAAACTCTTGCCCCACTCAAGAAAAATCATTGTTCAGTCACATCTGACTTTATGACCCCATTTGGGGTTTTCTTGGCAAAGGCACTGGAAGGATTGGCCATTTCCTTCTGAGCTCATTTTACAGTCAGGGAAATAGAGGCAAACAGGGTCAAGTGACTTGCCCAGGGTCACACAACTAGTGAGGGTCTGAGGCTGGATTTGAATTCAGGTTTTCTTGACTCCAGGACTGGTATTCTACCCACTGCACCACCTAGTTGCTCCTAAAACCAAAGCAGTCTGTCTCAGTAGACAGTAAGTTCCCTGCCACTGGAAGTATCCGGGTTTGTTGGCCGAGTTTGGCTTTTTCCTGCCCTTTCTTGGCATTTGGGAATGTTGGAGGACTCAGCCACAGTGCTGCTTTTCCTTCACTCCGTCCCTCTCATCCGTGCACCAGCTGCTCCTCAGGCCTGGGATAACTCAGTCCCCCTAATCCTGAGTATCCTTCAGTCTGTCACTTAACAAGCGCTCACTAAGTGCTCACAGTGGGCCAGACACCATGCTAAATGCTGGTGATTGGAAGAAAAGCAAAGATCACCTGTCTCTGCTTGCAGGGAGCCCACGCCACGGGGGGAAGGGGGGTACAGCCAGGGCAAATGCGTTGTGTCAGGAAAGAGTGTGAAAAACATGTGAACAGCAGGGAGCCCAATGGAACTGGACAGAGAAGGGTAAAATGTAGGCAGGTTGTGTGAGGCTTAAATGGCAGATTGAAAATTTCATATTTGATCCTGCGGGTCAGGGAGGACCCCTGGAGATGATTGGGGGTAGGAGGGTGATGTGGTCAGATTTGCACTTTAGAGAAAGTGACTTTAGTAGCTGAGTGGAAGGTGGGCTGTTGTGGAAAGAGACTTGGGATAGAGAGACCCCAGCAGCTAATGCAGTGGTTCAGGTGTGAGGGAATGAGTGCCTGAGTGAGGATCGGGACTGGGTGCGAGAATGGATGCTTAGATAGGATGATGTTGGAGGTCCTCCACAGTTCAGACCCTCTTTGCTCTCTTCTTTCTGGGATCAACCCATTTTTGCCGGTAGCAACTTTTCAGTGGCTTATAACTGAGTCATCAAGGAAATCTGAGGCAGAAAGTGCACCTTGCAAGGCAGATCAGCAGGTTATTGCAGTTTGAGGATGAAAAGCAGACTGGGCGATAATAGAGAGGTGCCCATATATTGATTTACTATAAACATTCCCAAACCATGGACAGTGTGGGCAATTTTATTCATTTATCAATACTGGAGCTAGAAATATTTTACCTACAAACATTCCTTTATAACTAGCCTATGTTTTTTCTTTTTATGACTTCTTTAGAGTATGTTTCTGGTAACAAGATGACTGAGTCAAAGGAGTTTGATCAATCAAAGAAATTTCATTGTATTTCCTGATTACTTTCCAAAGATATTATTCAGATTTTCAATAACACCAGCAATGTATAAGCACATGTATTTCTCCAGAAGATGGGATGTTGCATTTTTTCCTTATTTTTGCCATTTGGATAAGTGTGAAATAGTACCTTAAAAGTATTTCATTTTCATTCATTTGACTATTAGTGAGATTAAATGTAGTATATACACATATATATTATATATATGTATATATGTGTGTGTGTGTGTATTTCACTTTTATTCATTTGACTATTAGTGAGATTAAACATAGTATATATGTCATTAGGTAAAATAACATATATTCTCTTCTGCTCCCTTACTTGCAACATGTTGCCATTTCGGGACTCCAAGTTGGCCCATTTAGATTTCAATTCAATTCAATAAACATTTGTCACGTATCTACTACTGTGTGTAAGGTACTACGCAAAGTGCTGAAAATACAAAGACCAGAATGAAATGATCCTTGTCCTCAAGGTTACATTCTGCTGATGGGGATACGGTATGTACATAGAGAAATGAATACAAGGTGGGGCTAGAGAAAGAGAATGTTGACAGGTGGGAGGATCCAAGAAAGCTTCATAATAAAGGAGATATCCAGCAGAGCCCAGAAGGAAGAGAAGAATTCTAGGAGAAAGGTTGGCAAGAAGAAGGCATTGCAAACATGGGGAATGGCTTCGAAAGATGCTTTAGAGGGAGAGAATGGAAGTTCAGGAACAACTTAGTTTTGGCCGGAATGGAGAAGGCATGAAGGGAACAGGGCCCAGTTGGCAAGGGCCTTCCATGCCAGCCTGAGGAATCTGTCTTTATCATAGGGGTCAATAGGGAACTTGAACAAAAGCTTAAAGCAAAGTGAGACATAGCCAGAAGTGTATAGCTGTCACTATTTAAGTATGATGAAATCATTTTCCCTTCTGTTTTAGAGATTTGTTTAATAGCGAGCTTGTACTAGTGGAATCCCAAGGTCAAAGAATATGATCAGTTTCATGATCCAATGTTCCTTACCAAGTACTTTCTAAAAAGACTGAATGATTTGCAATATCAGCAATGTATGTATGGACCTCTCCCTTCACCAGAGTAGGTTTATTTTTATATTTTGATTTATTTTTGCCCATTAAAAGGTTGGGACATGATGTCTTAGACTTGTTTCTATTAGAATGTCTTTGATTATCAGTAAAGTTAAATATTTTTTCAGGTCATTATTTATCATTTCTATTCTCTCTTTCACGCGTTGTCTGTTCATTTAATATTTGTCTTTTGGAGACTTGAGACTGCCCTTTGAGATTAGTATCAATTACCGGTAAATCCCATTTGGAGCAAATCACAGAGATCTTGTAAGTCATCTAATGCAATCTGACCCTGTGTCCACCATCTTTCTCAGCCACAATGGGGATTCTTAATTCCCATGTGCATGCCCAGGAGTGAGGGGAGACAAGACTGAAATAAGGGTGGGTAGAGACAGACACTACCCCATCCCACCCGGGAAAGAAAAACTCCCTTGGTTTTCAGCCTGTTTTGTAAGTGGCTCCTCAAATGACCCGTTCTCCAAGACATTTACACACCCTCCTGGTGGATGCTAAATAAACAGCCAGCGCTCGAGCCCCTTCCTGTCGGGCCGCGTCCCCAGCTCCGCTCCGTCCATCACCCGTCCTTGCCCAGAACGTTCACGCCTGAGAGCCCGTCCTTGCATTCCTGGGTAAGTACATGGCCAGCCCGTGATGACAGGTCACCTCTTCAGCCCCCACCCCACCCCTTCGAGGGACCTGTCCCACACGTGAATTATGGAGCCACCAAAGCAGCAGAGACACCGAGACCTCCCCCATACTGGAGGACAAAAAGGCCAGTCATGTTGGACCCGAGAGCCGGGATTGATTTCAGTCCCCTCCCCCTTTGTAGGCCGAGGGAAGAAGGAGGACTCATATTCTGGCCTCTCTTGCCAAAGTCAATGTCCAGTCCAGCATTCCCTGCTCCCAGAGGGTTTCCTAAGACATTAAAGGAGTTTGACAGAATTATCTAATTTACTCACAGATGTTCTAAGAGGCTCTGACTTCATTACCGAAGATATTTATACTGGCTCTCAGGCAGGTAGAAGGTTGGGTTTGGTTGTATTCATATTCGATTTGTTTTGAGAGGGGGTTGAAGGCAGAGCCCTCCTTGTGCCAGGACAAGTCGTTTTCTATTAATTTATATGTGTTTTCTTGAGAGCCAGAGTGTTTAACTTAGGCCTGCTTGGGCCGACCGAGAGCGGCCCCCCTCAGTGGACTCGCTCCATTTTGGTTCAGTATTTCATTTTTAAGACTTCAGGTAGCTCCATGCTCTTTCAACACACGCTAGGGCGTCTGCTGTGAATAACGACAGGTTCTGTTTAATAGCAGCCGCTGTGAAGACAGTAAATTTTCATCATGAGCAGGCTGGGGATGGGAAAACAAACTCTGATGGCTCCCAGCTCCATCCTCCTTAGGGTTTACTCAACTAGATCACGAACCACCAGTTTTTGTAGGGGATGCACATCAGCAATTCAGGGTTCTGGGATCTCATAGTTATGAGTCCCCCGCCATCGTGCAGGGAGGGAGCTTCAGTGGTCTCTGCTCAAAGACAGCTAATTATGGAAGTCGTTGGATATCACAGAACCCAGGTTCAAATCCTGGAAGGGCAGATGAAAGAGCCCAGATAGACAGAGGATATCATTGCTTAGGGTAGCTAAGTCTCAAGGGCTTTGAGCTCTCCAAAAAAGAGAAGGATTTCCTCCAAAAAAATGAAAAATCACCTTCCCAAATTGACAGCATATGAATAACTGCTGGACTCTTGCAGCAGCCTCTACTTGGCTCTGATGCCTCCTCTCCCTCTTCAGCTCAGCTGAGAAAGAGATCTTCCTAAAACACAGCTCAACAAATCCCAGTGACTCATTGGTATTTCCAGAATCAAATATAAAGGCCTCTGTTTGGCATTTAATGGCCTTCACGATTTGGCTCCAGTCTACTTTCCAGCCCTTTTAACATTGGCCCCTTTCATACACTTTTATATTTCTCTAATCTGTCTTTCTTGCTGTCCTGACTCCCGTCTACACACCTTTGCGCTGGCTCATGCCTGGGATGCCCTCTCTCATCTCCCCCTTTTGTAAGCCTTTGTTTTCTTCAAGGTTAAGTTCAAATCCCACCTTCTACATGAAGCTTTTCTTGATCCCGCTGACTTCATGTGCCTCTTCCCTAGATTACTTTCTTCTGGTTTTGTTTGATTTCTGGGAGAATGGGGATAAGAGATCCATCGTGTACAAAGTAGGGACGAGTTAAATCTGAACTGCTTGTGGAAAGACCCCCACCATGAGATTGTGGATGCGTTGAAAGCTCTTCTCTTACTCCATCCATTCAGGAAACAGCAGGACTGGCTCAGTTCTGTGCCTTTTATATAATGCTACTGTTTTAAATAGATGCTACTGATAATTTTAAGGAAAGTCCATTTATTCCTATACTCTCAAGTGTTTTTAATAGAAATGGATGTTGGATTTTATCAAATGCTTTTTCTGCATCTATTGAGATAATCATATGATTTTTGTTCATTTGATTATTAATATGGCCAATTATACTGATAGTTTTCCTAATATTGAACCAGCCCTGCATTCCTGGTATAAATCCTACTTGATCATGATGTATTATCCTGGGGATGATTTTCTGGAGTCTTTTTGCTAATATCTTATTTAAGATTTTAGCATCAATATTCATTAGGGAAATTGGTCTATAGTTTTCTTTCTCTGTTTTCAACCTACCTGGTTTGGGTATCAGTACCATGTCTGTGTCATAAAAGGAATTTGATAGGACTCCTTCACTCCCTATTTTTTCAAACAGTTGATATAACATTGGAGCTAATTGTTCTTTGAATTTTTGGTAGAATTTACCTGTGAATCCATCTGGTCCTGGAGATTTTTTCTTAGGGAGTTGATTAATAGCTTGCTCTATTTCTTTTTCTGAAATGGGACTATTTAAACAATTTACTTCCTCCTCTGTTAATCTGGGAAGCCTATATTTCTGAAAGTAGTCCTCCATTTCACTTATGTTATCAAATTTATTGGCATAAAGTTGGGCAAAGTAACTCCTTATTATTTCTTTAATTTCTTCCTCATTGGTAGACAGTTTCCCGTTTTTATTTTTAAGACTAACAATTTAATTTTTCTCCTTTTTCTAATCAGATTCACCAAAGGTTTATCTATTTTATTGGTTTCTTCATAAAACCAACTCTTAGTTTTATTTATTAGTTCAATAGTATTTTTACTTTCAATATTATTAATTTCTCCTTTTAATTTTAGAATTTCAAGTTTAGTATTTGGTTGGGAGTTTTTAATTTGGTCTTTTTTTAGCTTTTTAAGTTGCAAGCCCAATTCATTGATCTTCTCTTTCTCTGTTTTCTTCAAGTAAGCCTCCAAAGATATAAAATTTCCCCTTATTACCGCTTTGGCTGCATCCCACAAATTTTGGTATGATGTCTCATCATTGTCATTATATTGAGTGAAATTATTAATTGTGTCTATAACTTGTTGTTTCACCCAATCATTCTTTAAGATGAGATTATTTAATTTCTAATTACTCTTTGGTCTATTTACCCCTAACATTTTGTTGAATGTAGTTTTTATTGCATTTTGTCTGAAAAAAAAAAAGCATTTACTTATCTGCCTTCCTGCATTTAATTTTGAGGTCTTTATGTCTAATATATGGTCAGTTTTTGTATGGATTCCATGAACTGCTGAGAAGAAAGTGTACTCCTTTCTGTCACTATTCAGTTTTTTCCAAAGATCTATCATACCTAATTTTTCTAACATTCTATTTATCTCTTTCATTTCTTTCTTATTTGTTTTGTGGCTTGATTTATCTAATTCTGACAGTGTAAGGTTGAGATCTCCCACTATTATACTTTTGCTATCTATTTCTTCTTGCAACTCTTAACTTTTCCTTTAGAAAGTTAGATGCTATTCCACTTGGTGCATATATGTTTAGTATTGATATGGCTTCATTGTTTATGCTACCTTTTAGCAGGATATAGTTTCCTTCCTTATCTCTTTTAATTAGATCAATTTCTGCTTTTGCTTGATCTGAGATAAGGATAGCTACCCCTGCTTTTTTGACTTCACCTGAAGCATAATAGATCCTGCTCCAACCTTTTACCTTTACTCTGTATGTATCTCCCTGCTTTAAGTGTGTTTCCTGTAAACAACATATTGTAGGGTTCTGACTTTTGAATCCAGTCTGCTATCCATCTCCGCTTTATGGGAGAGTTCATCCCATTCACATTTATAGTTAAAATTATTAATTCTATATTTCCTACCATCATATTATCCCCTGATTATGCTTTTCTTTTTCTTACCCCCGAACCTCTTTCCCAGTATTAAACTTATGAGCACCATAGCATCACTTAGCTCTCCCTCTTTAAGATCCCTCCCACCCCTTTGAATCCCTTCCCCTTTTTTGTACTCTTCTCTTATTACTCTTTTCCTTTTCCCTTTTCCTCTCCCACTTTTTAATGAGGCTAGAGAAGTTTCTCTGTAAACCAAATATGTCAATTATTTTCTCATCACCACGCTAAGCATTAAGTATCTATGGGAACTAGAGAACCGTGACATCACCACGCTCAGTACTAAAAATATATGGGAACTAGAGAACCATGACATCACCATGCTGAGTACTAAGTATCTATGGGAACTAGAGAGCCATGGCAACCCCATGCTAAGCACTAAGTATATGTGGGAACTAGAGAGCCATCATCTTATCAGTCACACTGAGTTAACACCTTGTTGTAAGCATCCTTGTTTCATGCAGACTTCTCTAGAGCTCCGGCCCTGCAGCAGGAGGGAGTCTTGCACTGGCTGGATGATGAGGCTGCTCCTCCGTGTCTCACGGGCTCTCACCTCCTGCTCCCTCTTCCCCCGTGTCTCACCTGCCACCGATTCTGAAAGGGCCCCAGCCTGGAATCCCAAGAGGTCCCTCACTGCTCTTAGTTCTCAGGCTCTTCCCAGCAGCATCCCCAGTTCTCCTCAGGCTTAAAAACTTCCTCCAAGCTAAGAGACTATTGCTGGTCTTCTTCAGGACCACTTTCCCCGGAGAGGTTGTCCATGCTCCTCTCCTCCCCTTCTTTACCTCCACCTCCTTCTTACCCCTAACCCCTCCAATCCCAGGGTGTGACTATAATGCCTCACCCCAGTAAGCCAGATAGATATAGATATAGATATAGATCTCTCTCTCTCTCTCTCTCTCTCTCTCTCTCTCTCTCTCTCTCTCTCTCTTTATATATATATATATATTGTATCTTGGAAAAAAACCTTGATTTTTTTCTCTTCCCACTTGTCCCCCCCCCTGGGTTGGGTGAGGAAGAGGAGGACTGTTTTGACTGAAAGCCTCTGGTAAGGGGGAAGCCGTTCCCTGTCTTACTTTGGGCTAAGCCTTGTTGGAGGTCGCAGGGTGAGTTAGGGGGAGCATGTGTAGGGGAACTGCCCCCCTCCCCCACTACGGTGTGGCCCCCAGTAAGTGCCAGTCTGCCCTGGGAAGGGGAAGGCCGCTGGCCCCTGTCCGGAGTGAGCCTCTGTATTCTCTGAGCTGGCATGGGCCGGCGGTCTCGGGGGTGACCGGACTCACATCTCATGGCGAAGAGTTTGGGCCAACCTTCAGGAAATGGCACAAATCAAATCAGCAAACATGTATTAGGAGCCTCCTGTGTGCCGCCAAGCTCGGTGCTCGGTGTTGGGGGCCAAAAAGAGACAACTCCTTTTTCTCATCCTTTTCCCAGGACGGGGGGTGGGGTGGGGGCAGCCCGGGCATCTTCCAGTCCTTCAGAGGCCCGAAGAATCTCCCTTCCTTGTGTCTCCGCTTCTTGGGAGTCGGCCCTGGCTCTAATCTATCACACAGATGAGGGTTTCATCCTTGGCTTTAAAGCTCTGGAGCCAGTAACCAGAACCAGATCTCCCAGCTGAGACCCCGTCCTGGAGAGAGAGCCAAGAACACATTGTGACTGATCTGAGGGACAGCCATGCCCATGCTGCTGCTGCTGCTGCTCCTCCCTCCTCCTCCTCCTCCTCCTCCTCCTGGTACCCTTAAGACCTCCCTTCACAGGTCTCTTTCATAAACTCCGAGTATGATGAGCCGGGATAAACCCTTAAAGCAGAGGGTGGCAAGAGCATCCAAAGCAGAGGTCATCTTGAAGCTGGAGGGGGCTGGAAGGGATGAAGACTTAGAGCAGGGACAATGGTAGTGCTCCTCAGAGCTGAGGGGAGCTTAGAACAGGGAAGGACCTAGAACAGGGGATGTCAGAGCTGGGAGAAAGCTGGAAGTCGGTTAGCACAACCCCCTGGTTTTACAGATGAGGAAACCGAGGGCCAGGAATGGAAATGCCCTGGCCAAGATCTCGCAGCTGGGACAAGGCAGGAGCCCACATCTTGCCCAGCTCCTGCAATCCTGCCCTTGGCCCCCCTCCCCCTTGGCAGCCGTGACTTCCGAGGGCAGCCAGTGCCCGGCAGGGGTGGCTCCTGGAGGCCGAGGGCTGACGTGGAAGCCGGCTGGGCTCAGGCCTCCCCTCCAGCCCCAGGAGCCGTCCATCTTCTCAGGGGCAGAGGAGGAAATACTCAGTGGATTGAAACAAAGTGAAAGCGACCTCGGAGCCCAGGCCTCGGGGCCTATGAGTTTGCTGCTTCTGCCGCCAGACAGCCATCAAGCATCTTCCCTCTTATTACCCAGAGTGATGAAGATGAGCCGGATGGGAAGGGAGTGCTCCCACCTGCGGTTGGGCCCCTGAAGGATCGTTGCCCTTTGGGAAGGGAGGGCTCGGGATGGAGCCGGACAGTTTAGGAGGGGCCTTTATTAGGGGCCTGTGAGTTATGGGGCAGCTGGGACCAAGGGACAAGGAAGATCTGAAGAAAGACCCAGAGCTGGGGGAGGGAGGCGAGGAGAGCCTAGAACAATGTCAGACGGAGGAGGGACCTTAGAGCAGAGAGCATTGCTTTGGAACCTAAAACCACGGAGGCCAAAAGGCCTTAGAGAAAGTCAGAACTGGGAAGAACTTTAGAAAATGCAATGTGTTTTACCATGTTTAACATCTATTGGATTGCTTGCCATCCAGGGGAGGGTTTGGGGGGCAGGGGAGGAAATTTGGAACAGAAGGCTAAAACAAGGGTCAATGTTGAAAAATTATTCGTGCATACGTTTTGTAAATAAAAAGCTTTAATAATAAAAAATATATAGCAAAAGAAAAGAAAATAGCATGATGGACTCAGAAATTTCAGAACACGGAATGTCAGAGATTAAAGGGGTTTTGGGAAATAGAATGTTAGAATCTGGAACCCTGCGTGTCAGACTAAAGGGGCTTTTTAGAACAGCGAGTGTCAGCAACGGTGGTCCAAGGCCAGGCTTTCAGGGCCCCGGCCAGTCCTTTGAGGTCCTGGCCAGTCTTTTGGGGCTCCATCCGGTTCTTCGGGGGCCCGGCCAGTCCTTCAGCCCACATTCTATGGAGGACACATTTTATTGTCTTTTTAGCTTTTGCTCCTTCTTGCTATCGCCTGATACTTTTTAAAAATCTACAGTTGGATGTCATCAGAAATCCAGGTTTCTTTTAGCAAGGCTCTGAAGGAGATCCTGCCACATCACGGGTGTCCCCATGGCCCCTTCCTCAATTCACCATCTTCGGTTTTTCTCCCCAGGCTCACTCCCAGCATCCTCACTCCTCTGAAAGCGCTCATCCCGCCCGCCCTCCTGCAGAAACACCCGCTGCCGCCTGCACAGACCCACCCCCCCGGAGGACCCCCCTTCCCGACCCTTCCCAGCAAGCCTTACCCACCATTCCAGAGCCCAGCAGCCCCGCCACTGGCCCCCCAAGGTAAGAATGGTGTCCCGTTTGCTCCCCAGGCATCTCTGGACAGGATGTATGGCCGGGTCCCTCCCTGCCCTCGGGAAACTCAGTCCAGGAGAAGAAAGAACCCCACATGCAGATAACTGGGGGTTGTAGTAATTAGCCCTGGCTCCCAGTTCTCCTGGACACTGGAGCTTGCAGAGCCCCTTCCCTACGCAGCCCTTGGGAACACGACCAGGTTTAGGCTGATTTTCACCAGGCCCAGCCCAGGATGTCCCCATGGACATACCGTGGGCCCCACTCCCTCCATAGTGAAGAGACCCCAGGATGGGCCTTGGAACCCCAGGCTCCCAGAGGGCCTCCAACACAAGCCCTCGCAGGGCGAGGGGCAGGGCAGAAAGGCGGCTCTACGGGTAGCCAGAGACTTCACAGCACCCAGCTGGACCCAGAGAACTGCCCAGAGCAGAAGGGTCTGTGCAGAAGAAGGGCCATGTCTGGAGTGGACTCCAGAGGATGTCACGTGGGCATCCCAGGGGTGATGGAGTCCTCCAGACCTTGGGCACAGGCTCGTTACTGAGGGAATGCAGGACCAGGCCGGAGGAGGAGAGGAGGTGGTGGCCGTGCCCACTGGCATCGAGTCAGAGCAGGGGGTTGGGGCTGGCCCCAATGACCTTCTACCTGAGATGCCGGACACTGCCCAGGAGCCTCGTTAGCCTGGAGACTCCCTGGGTGATTTTGGGCAAGTCCCTGCCCTGCTGGGCCTGTTCCCTGTTGGTAACCTAGGAAGATGGCCTGAAATGGTCTTTGAGCCCCCTCCCGGCCCTGACATTTTATTTTATCTGACTTCGCTGTCCCATCATTGCCCCGGTTTGAAAGGCTTCAGCGGCCCGGCTGCACTGTATCACCAAATGACGTATGATTATGTTCCTTTAACAAGTGCAGTCCCCGCCAGACTATGGGGCAGCTTAGCAGAACCTTTGCTGGCAGCAGAACCAGGCCCGGCAGACTTGGGCTTTGACCCCGTCACAGACAGACTTCCCGCTCTCGGTCTCAGAGCTCCGAGAGGAAAGCCGCAGGTGCTCCTGGAGCCAGCCCAATTGCTTGGACCCCTCCAGCGACGGGGATCTCACTGCCTCCTTCCCGCCCGGATGGCCAGCACGGCCAGAAGGAAGTCTCCCGGGGAGGGACGGCAGTCAGGAACTCTGAGAACAGCGGAAGAGAGCCGAGTCAGAGCGCAATGTCGCCATGTGTAATAATTGCAGGTTTAATATTTTATACAGCCGCCGAAATGTTCTCCTGGTCCTCCCTCCAGGTGAAATGTTCTCCTGGTCCCCCTTCCAGGCTAATAGCATCATAGTAACTTAGCAACCCCGGCCAGCAGCAGCTGGGCGAAGAGCCCTGGGGTCCAACTGCCCCCCGTTTTACAGAGAAGGAAACTGAGCCCCAAGTAGGTCAGGGGTCCCACCCAGGATCACGGAGAGCGCAAGTCCCTGGGGGAGCTCACAGCTCAGGAAGCGATGGCCTGGTGGACGACGGCCTGGGCAGAGGGACGGTCACGTCCTGTCTCTGCTACAGAGGGACACGCTCACGTGACTGTCAGTGCCTTGGTCACAGAACGGGACTTGGAGGAGCTTTGGGTTCTCCTGTACTTAAACCCACAAATTGAGACAAAACAAGAGAGCCGCCGTGGGCATCGGGGTTACGCCAGGGGTGGTTACGAGGGCTGTGGGGTGGAGGAACAGGCGGAGGGCCCGGCTGGAGCAGTAACTCCGAAGATGGCAGGAGGGTCAGAGAGAGGGGAGGATGGCTTAAGGAAGGAAGGACAAGAGACCGTAAGAGCAGCTGGCACCGCCCCAGTGCCGGCTGTACCACCATGATCTCCTCGGAGCTTCCCCGGCCGTTAGCTTGGGGCCACACCAGATCCGGGGGCTCCGGGCCCTTTGCCACGTGCCGGGAGGGGGAGAGGGGGCGTCGCCCATTCACCTACGTGGCTCCTTGTGCTTCCTCCCCAGGCTACCAAGGCAGCTTCCATTCCATCCAAAACTGCTTCCACTACGGAGACTGCTACAGGGCAGCGGAGCCGGCCGGCGGCGGCGGGGACGGCCTGGCGGGAGAGCCCCATGGCTACAATCCTCTGAGGGCCAACGGCTACCACCCCCTGAGCACCCCCTTACCTGCCCAAGGTACCCGCCCCTCCTCCTCGCCGGGCACAGGCGTAAGGGAAGGCAGCCAATGTTAGGGCCTGCTAGTCAAGCAGCATTTATTAAGCACCTTCTGTGTGCCAATGCAGTTTACCCTCCTTGCCCGCATGGAGCTTCTAATCGGACACAAGGCTGACTCCTTTCAGTTTCTTTGACCTTTATTAAACACTTGCTGAATGCAGAGCAGAGCCTTGGGTGGGTCCTCCTCCCTGCCCTCCTGGGGCAGATGAGACAGGAGGACTATAATACGGAGTCCCCAGATGCTGAGACTCTGCCCAGGATCTGCTGAGCCCTTTCCTCCCTTCCTAATCTTATCCTTCCCGCTTCCAGGCACACTGACCGACTGTATGCACATATAATTCCATCTCCCAGCTCCGGGCCTTTGCCTCGGCAGTGCCCCCTGCCTTCCCTCGCATCTGATTTTCTGCAGGAGACCTTTCTCAGGACTAATCAATGCTGGTGCCTTTCCTCCAAAATTCCCTCTTTGACCCAGCATGCGCCGTGACTGGCCAGAGTTCTTTATCTTTCATTTCCCTGCTGGGCAGAACCCTCCTGAGGGCGGATCGAGGTGGCATCCCCAGGGTTTAGCACATAGAAGATGCTTATTGTGGACTGACCCACCCCCTCCAAACCAGGGCTAATCGAGCGATATTCATTTATTGAGCACCCACTGTGTGCGCTATTCTAAGCTCTGGGAATGAAACTGATTTGACTATTTCTTATGACCTCCTCCCTGGAATTTCAGGGGTGGTTTGGGCCGCATTTGTTATAATAACATAATTCAAATATAAGAATATTGATATTATGCATCGCCCACATTTCCACGTGAAAGGCTTTCTTAGCATTGACCCTGCGAGGTGCAAAAGTTATTTTCCCCATTTGACAGATGAAGAAGCTCAAGTCCAGGGTCCCACGGCTAGTAAGTGGCAGGGTGAGGGGGCGCAATGCCGGGGAGAAGACGGCTGGACGGCGCTACAAGGACAGAATCACAGAGTACTTACTAGTCATTTCACCTGGGCAAGTCACTTAACTGATATTTGCCTCAGTTTCCCCATGTGTAAAATGGGTCTCAGTAGCACCAGCTTCTCAGCGTGGTGTGAAGATCAGAGGAGATGATTTCCGTAGCGCTCTAAGCACCAGGAGCCCGTCGTCCCCTGTTCTACGTTTGCAGTGGCGGCAGGGAGTTACCTCTCAGGGTATGGCGCAGTGCCCGGCGTGCAGCAGGTGCTTACGACATGCTCTTTTCCCTTCTCTCGGGCAGGCTACGATACCCTGTCTGACGGCCCGTGTGGACCCCCGGAAGCAGGCGCCACCAGCCCAGAGGAGAATGGCTTCTTCCCCAATGGCTCCTTTGACCCCTGTTTGAATTCCCTCCCTTCCATCTACACCGACACCTAAAGCCAGCCCGCCCCAAGGCCCCCGTCTCACCCGCCTTGTATCCAAGCTTCTCCCCAGCCTGGTCTTCCAGGCCCGCATATGTAGCAAGGGCCGGAAGCTTCTCTGAGCGCCCATACGCCCCGCCCAGCACAGCTCGCCCCCGGGAGCCACGGGCCCCGCCGGGACGCAGCCCCCCGGCCCGAGCAGTTGCCCGGGCCCAGCAGGGAAGCTCCCCTGGGTGCCGGGCACAGCCAGGCCCTCCTAGAAATTATCTGGACTTTTTTTTTAATTTTAAGATCACAGACCTCATGTATATAAATTGTACAGAAGTGACGTCCATTTCCTCAGCTGGTTTTCTATGTTCAGTTTTACAAGAAAGCATTAAAAACTGGAACCATGCTCACCGCGACTGCGGCCCTCTGTGTCTGGGGAGGCAGGCTGGAGCGGGGGGCACCCAGGGCCCCCTCGCTGGCTGGGAGCATGGAGAGGGGCAGAGGCTGGCTCTGACCCGCCGACCCACCGTCCGCCTCGGCCAGCCAGATTTTCTCTCTGGGCCTCAGCTTCCCCATCTGTTAAATGGGAGCGATCCCTGCTCAACAGGAAGGCTCTGAGCACCCACGGAGGTCACGGACGTAAGGGGAGGTAGAAAGTTGCCTCCATTCGCATGTTTTTATCAATGGCAATGGAGAAACCGCTACCTACACACTGACATGTCCCAAAAGTCTTAGTGCAGTTTTAAGCTTTAGTAACAGAGACAGGGATAGATCCCGGGATGCGTAACGAGAGCCCGCCTTCCCATGCAAAATCAGCCGTTATCAGCCCGGAAAAACCATAACTAGCATTTATAGAAGGCATTTACAAGGCCCTTTACCTCATGTGATCTCATTTGATTCTCACAGAAACAGTGTGAGGCAGGGGCTGTTGTTTTCCCATTATACAGGTGGAGAAGCTGAGGCTGAGAAAGTTTCCACCCCTTGCCCTTGGGTCACAAAACTAGTAAGCGACGGAGGCAGAATCTGAAGTCCAAGGCTGTCACTTTATTCACTGTACCACCTTTTGTTATTGGGTCATTTCTTTGGGACCCCATTGGGGGTTTTCTTGGCGGAGAGCAGTTGGCCAAATGGTCTTCTCCAGCTGATTTTACAGATGAGGAACCTGGGCCAGACAGGGGGAAGTGACTTGCCCCGGGGCATGCAGTTGGAGAGATGAGTCTTCCTGGCTCTGCTCTGTGCACCTCAGGGCTCTAGCTGCCGTATTCCTTCCAACAATCCCGACTCTACTCACCTGGATGCCCACCCATCTCTCCGCTGTGGGCACAGACAGGAGGGAATCAGAACCTTACTCGGTCTGTCCATCAGAGTCAAGTCCCCCTTCCCTGGGTCATATTGCAACCCACCCACTCTTTGTCTGCCATGACCCTTAATCCTCCATGAATCTTCAAAGATAAGCTCTCCCATGTTCCAAAGGCCTTGCTGGGTCTTTCCTGCTCCCTTAGCAGCTCCAGGTCACTCTCGGTGCCCGCCTCTGCCCCGAGTGCCCTGTGACCTTCCTCAGGTAGCACGTAGCAGCTGCTCACGTAGCCTGCGCTTTTCCGGGTCTCTTGGGTCATGGGCAGCCGTTTCCTCCACTGCTGGGGGCACCCTGATTCTCAGCCATCCCCGGAAGGTAATCCACGGTTTTAGAAAACTGGGATTTTGTGGTGGGAGCAGGGCAGGCTCTTTAGCAAGATCCCTTCTCGATGCTTTAATCCAGTTCTGAACGATCCACCTGCGACTGAATTGGGCCCTGAAGGACAGATTCAGGCCGTTGCTCTGCCTCCCTAGTGCACCCATCTCATCCTCTTTGTCTTTCTCATGTGGATGGCCAGGCTAACTTCTCTGAATAACGGGGAATCGAACAGAGGAGGTTTTCTGTGGTCCTGGAACTTGGGGCATTTAGCTCGGGGAGATTCTCGAGTATCTCTGAAGGCCATGCCATCTATCAGGGATCTTTTCCATAAATCCCCTTCTAGCTCCGAACTAATCAATCTATAAAAATCTATAAATATTTGTTAAGCAAAAATCTCACGATCTATGATGTAGAGTCCAAAGGAAGATTTCCTGTAGCCAGTTGAGGGACATCTCCCGGAACAGCGATAAATGCTGTCGTTAACATGGCCCGATTTACCATTGCTATTCCAAGGATCATTGTGGTTTTAGGTACCAAGGAATCTGGAGATCCCTTATTGGAGGAGGGAATCTTCGTGGCTGATGTTTGTTGTCCAGCATCAGGTATTTATTCTGAGTCAACAAAAAATAATAAAACCAGGTTCTTGTGTTTTTTACAACTTACACTCAAGTGTGTGACCATGAAGATATGCCCCGCTGGAGAAAACCATTTGGCGAGTCCTTTCTCATGTTTTCCTCAAGGATGCATGGTGTGCGTTCCACAGGCCACTCTCATAAAATTTTCAGAGAGATGAGAACGTAGACCCGGGTCAGGATCACCTTTGCCAGTTATACAATTTATTATCCTTCTCTTCATTTTGAAAGGTTCCTCTTTGAGACACTGAAAATCTCAAAATCACCCCAAGGATGGCTTTATTTTGTGTCTGTTTGCTCCGGGTCCGAGAAACTGCCATGTTTGAACTTTTGTACTCCTTGGTTCCCCATGTGCCATATGGAAAGTTGGTGCTTAGGAAACCACAGTCCGATTTATTGGTGTGAGGTTTCCCAGAGGAGGAAACTCCCTCCACCAATAAAGATCAGCAAATTAGTCTTTTTTTCTTGACTCTGAACCTGGCTCTCTATCCATGTCAGTTCTTATAAACAATAACAACAATTGAAAGGGGCTCCTGTTGTCTACATGGTTGCTCAAATGGTCATGTGATGGAAAGCATTTATCCCACAACCATCCACTTTGGTCTCCCAGTCCCCAAAAGCATGATGGGAAATTCCCTAAGGAACCAGGTGAAGAAAGATATGGATAGAAGCCCAAGGAAATCCTTCCCCAGGGTCCGAGCTCTACTGTGGAGAGGGGAATGGCTTGACTCCAGAGATCTCTCTCAGTAATTAATTATCTGGGAGTAATTAGGGACAGGGTGATGTTCTTTTCAACTGGATTGCTCAGGAATCAATACTAAGTCTTCTTGTTCTTCTTTAATAAAATCCAGATAAGTCATATTAACTTATACAATGGGAACATGTTTCCATTAATAATTAAAAAGAACAGCAAGAGGAGAGAACACCCAGGGAGCTGGCAGGGTTTCCATGTAACAAGGATGGGAGGAAAGAGGAAGAGCAGAGAGTGAGAAAGGATAAGAGGAAGAAAGGGAAAGAAAGGAAGGAGTGGAGAAAAAGGGAAGGAAGGAGTGGAGAAGAAAGGGAAGGAAGGAGTGAAGGAAGAAAGGGAAGGAAAGAAAGAAAAAGCGGGAAGGGAAAGAAAAAAAATGAAAATGCTCCCCCTTCTCTCAAGGCCTGTAGGATTCCTACATCACACAGAGCTCCTGCTCCTGGGTCCTCACTCCTCCCCCAGAAGCCTCCCTATTTGGTACCCAAGGGGCCAGTCTGCCCAGAGCAGGGAGGCCTGAGGGAGAAGGGTTAAGCGGGGAGTGGCAGGAGCAGGGGCCCAGGAGTTCAGCCAGCTGGGCATCGTTAGCAGGAGTCAGGGGCCAGGCCAAAGGCTGGCTTTCCCCTCCCCTTGCAAGCATGTGGTGGGCGAGGCTGCCTTTATGGCTCTGCTGGGACTCACCACAAAGCGCCTCTTTGGTTTGACTTGAGATTTTGTTTGACTCTTGGAATCAACAACAACATGAAGCCCAAGATCAGCGCTGGACTGCGGTCAGGCCCTGCGGCCTGGTCCGACCCGCACTAACGGCTTGCCCCCTCTGGGCTCTCTGCCTCAGGGGTCCCAGCCCGGGCTGGGCTCTCCTCGGGACATGGGAGTTCCAGCCCTGATGTTGCCCTGGATGTGCGACCTCCGGTCACTTCTCCATGGGCTGGGGGCTCCCCTGGTTTTCTGACCATTTCTCTGGCCTGGGGATCAGCAGCCGGGCAGCCCCACGCCCGGCTCAGCTGATGCAATGGGGAGGATGATGTATCAGTGAAGGGCCCTGGAGGGACCCAGGGCTTGCGTCTGCACTCCGAACTGCTGCCAGTTCCTGGTGGGAGGAGCTTTTCATCAATTGGCTGAGCAGCTGGACTGTTGGTGCCTCCAACAATGCTAGGTCGGCTCTGCCCACCTGGGCACTTTCTCACTCCAGTGGGGCTCGCAGTTTTTAGTGAGGGATGTTGCTGGGTTCTCCATAAAAATCATCAGCATTTCTATATATTACTGACAAAGCCCAATGAGAGATAGAAAGAGAAATCCCATTTAAAATTACTGAAAACAAAATAAAATACTTGGGAGTCCAATTACAAAACACATCTCATGCAAATAAAGTCAGATCTAAACAATTGGGAAAATAACAATTGCTCGTGGCTAGACCAAATTATTATAATAAAAATGACAATTCTGCCTAACTTGGTCTCCTTGTTCAGTGCCATACCAATCAAACTGCTAAAATTAATTTAAAGAACTAGAAAAAATAAGAACAAAAATCAAGAATATCAAGGGAAGTAATGAAAAAAAAAATACAAAGGATGGTGACTTAGCAGTACCAAACCTAAAACTATACTATAAAGCAGCAGTCATCAGAACCATTTGATACTGGCTAAGAAATAGTAGTCGATCCATAGAATAGATAGCTCTCCATGACACAATAATCAGGATCTACAGTAATCTAATACTTGATAAACCCCCAAACCCCAGCTTCTAGAATAAGAACTCACTATTTGACAAAAATTGCTGGGAAAGTTGAAAAATAATAGGTCAGAAACTCAGCATAAACGCACCTCTCACACCCCATTCCAAAATAAGGTAAAAATGGATGCATGATTTGAGCATAAAGGATGATATCATAAATAAATTAGGAGAACAAGGAATTATTTACCTATCAGATCTTTGGAAAAGGGAGGAATTTATGACCAAAGAAGAACTAGAGAACATTATGAAAGGTAAAATGGACAACGTTGATTACATTAAATTAAAAAGGCTTTATACAAACAAAACCAACACAAACAAGATTAAAAGGGAAGTACCAAGCTGGGGAAAAATCTTTACAGCCAATGTTTCTGATAAAGGTCTCATTTCTAAAATGTATAAAGAACTGTGTCAAACTGATAAGCATACAAGTCATTCCCCAATTGATAAATGATCGAACAAACAATTTTCAGATGAAGAAATTGAAGGCATCATTATGGCTGTAATATGAAAAAAGTGCTCTAAATCACTATTGATTAGAGAAATGCAAGTTAAAATCCTGAGATACCTCTCAGATTGGCTAAGATGACAGGAAAAGATAATGATACATGTTGGAGGGGATATGGGAAAACTGGGACACTGATGCATTGTTGGTGGAGTTGTGAAATGATCCAACTACTCTAGAGCACAACTTGGAATCATATCCAAAAGGCTATAAAACTGTGCACACCCTTTGACCCAGCAGTGCCATTACTGGGTCAGTATCCCAAGGAAATCATAAAGGAGGAGAAAATTTTTGTAACAGCTCTTTTTGTAGTGGCAAAAAATTGGAAAAGGAGTGGATGCCCATCGGTTGGGGAATGACCTAATAAGTTGTGATACATGAATGGAATATTACTGTTCTATGAAAAATGATGAACATGCTGATTTTAGATAGGCCTGGAAAGATTTATATGAACTGATGCTGAGCAAAACAAGCAGAACCAAGAATACACTGTACACAGTAACAGCAAGAATGTGCCATGATCAACTATGAAAGACTTGGTTCTTCTCAGCGGTTCAGTGATCCAAAACAATCTCAATAGACTTTGGACAGAAAATGCCGTCTGCATCCAGAAAAAGAACTAAGGAGACTGAATGTAAATAAACATATGCTGTGTTCACTTCTTTTTTCTGTTTTTTAATCTCTCCCATGGGTTTTCCCTTTTTCTCTAATTTTTCTCTCCCAACATGATTGATTCATAAACCAAAGTGTGTTGAAAAATAAATCAGTAAATATTAAAAAAAAAGAAAAGGACTGGGTTCAAACTCTGCCTCAGACATATACAGGTTATAAAACCTGAGGCAAATTACATAATCTATCAGTTCTCTAGGCCAAAGCCTCTTAAATGGTAGACCTCGACCCTATGTGAGCTTGGGTAAATGAATGTAGGAATGGTCAAAAAACTGGCAACGGTAAAAATCATCAAATATTTTGCCAAGATTTAACTCTTTATGTAAAAATAAACAAGCACACTCATCTTATTTGTATGCAAATTTGCTTCCATTTTTAATAAATGGCAAAATTATATGTATAATAAAGAATGGCTTTAAAATAAATTTCTTTATGATTTACTATCAGTAAGTTTTTGATTTGTATACCTATTTTATATATTTCTCTGGCAAAAAAAGGATCACAAGTGGAAAAAGTTTAAGAAGCCTGCTCTAGGCAATTCTCCATAACTATAATTTGTAACAAACTTGCTGACCTGCACTGAGGAAGTGTTCTCACTGGGAATTGAAATTCCAGGTCCAATCCAAAAAACCCTCCCCCCCCCCATTCATTATTTAAAGTCTTTTCTTTTTAATTTTTTAAAATTTTGAGTTCCTAGTTTTCTTACCTATTGAGAAGGCAAGCAGAATAATATCAATTATCCATGTGAAATCACAGAAAACACATCTTCATATTAGCCATTTTGCATAAAATAAATACATAACGAAAGCCAAAAAAGGGCGTGACAATTATACTTCAATTTGCACTCAGAACTCATCACTTTTCTCTCTGGAATTGGATAGCATTTTTTCATCATGAGTTCTTTGGAATTGTCCTGAATCATTATATTGATTGGAGTAGCCAAGTCTTTCACAGTCAATCATCATTACAACATTGCTGTTACTGTGCACAATGATCTCCCGGTTCTCACTTCCCTTTGCATCAGCTCACATAGATCTTGCCATGTTTTTTTCTGAACCCTTGTCATTTCTTATGAAATAATAGAATTCCAACACAATCATCTGCCAGAACGGGTTTAGCCATTCCCACTTGATAAACATCCCCACAGTTTCCAATTCTTCACCACCACAAAAGGAGCTGCTATAAATATTTTTATGCATACAAGTCATTTTTCTTTTTAAAATATCTCTTTGGGATACAGACCTAGTGCTGGTATCGCTGGGTCAAAAAGTATGCAATTATCCTTTTGGGTCTAATTCCAAATTGTCTAATTCCAAAATTCCAAATCCAGAACGACTGGGCCCCTTCGTTATTCCATCAGAAGTTCATTTAGTTTACCAATTTTCCCTCATCCTTGCCAGCATCTATCATTTCTGAAAATGTAAAATGTATAAAATGGTACTTCAGTTGTTTTAATTTTCATTTCTCTAATCAATAGTTGTTTAGACTATACATAACTCCTGATTTCTTTTTTCTGAAAGTTGCCTATTCATAACCTTTGATCATTGATCAATTGGGAAATGACCCTTATTTTTATAAATTTGACTCAGTCCTCTATACATTTAAGAAATGAGGCCTTTATCAGAGAATCTTGCTATAAAAAAAAATGGATATTGCCCCATAGTCCATAGTACCTTTAAGCAAAATTTAGTTTCCCTGAATATCTCTTTTTATTTGGTCTGTTTTTGCTTTTGCCATGTCTGAGATCATGATTGTTACCCCTGCCTTTTTTCACTCAGCTGAACCCTAATAGATTTTTCTCCAGTCCTTTAATTGTATGTCTTTGTTTCAAGTGTGTCTCTTGTAAACAACATGTCATTGAATTCTGATTTTTAATCTGTTCTACTATCTGCTTCCATTTTATAGGCAAGCTTTTCTCATTTATGATTAATAACTATGTATTTTTCTCCATCCCATTTGCTTCTGTTTATCCTTCTGTCTCTTTTGCTTCTGGCCACTGTCTCCCTTAATCTACCTTCCTTTTATTATTCCTCCCTATCATATTTTTTTTTTATCATTTTCCCCTACTATTTCCCTATTTGGTAATGTAGATTTCTTTGTGTGTGTACATATATATGTATATATGTGTGTACACATATATACCTATATGTATACATCTATGTATATGTATATATATATATGTATTTACACATTTTTCCCTCTTTGAACTAATCCCAATGTGAAGCTCAAGTATTGTCCACCATACACACACACCCATTTCCCCCTTTACTATAAAAATTCTTTCTTGCCCACCTGTTTTAGTGAGAAAATTTTCCCCATTCTACATCTCCCTTTCCTCCTTTCCCAATGCATCCCTTTCTTATCCCTACAGTATTTTGAGACCATCCCAACAAAAAGAACTCATATTCATGCCCTCTGCCTATATAGACTTTTTCTAACTGCCCTAATAATGATCGAGTTGTTATAAGTTACACATATCATATTCCAAAATAGGAATACAGTTTAACTTTATTGGGTCCCTTATAATTACACTTTCATGTTTGTCTTTTTCATGTTTCTCTTGAGTCTTGTGTTTAAATGTCAACTTTTCTATTTAACTCTGATCTTTTCATCAGAAATTCTTGATTCATTTTCATTGAATATACATTTTTTTCACCGGAAGGAAAATATTCAGTTTTGCTGGGTAGGTGATTCTTGATTATAATCATAGTTCCTTTACCTTCTAGAATATTATATTCTGTGCTTTAATGTGGTAGCTGCTAAATCTTGTGAAACTGAATGTGGATCTATGATATCTGAATTGATATCTGGCTTTTTGCAACATTTTTCTCCTGATCTGGAAGCTCTGAAGTTTGAAGTTTAATATTCCTTAGAGTGTTTGTTTGGGGATCTCTTTTAGGAGGTGATTAGTGGATTTTTTCAGTTTCTATTTTATCCTCTAGATTTAAGATAGCGGGGCATTTTTTTTGATAATTTCTTAAAATTATGTAACTAGTCACTTTTTTTTTCAATGTGACTTCCAGGTAGTCCAATAATTTCTAAATCATCTCTTTTTGATCATTTTCCAGCTCAGTTGTTTTTTTTCTGATGAGATATTTTACATTTTCTTCTATTTTTTTTTCTTCTAACTTTATTTTTTTACTTCTTGATGCCTCTTGGAGTTATTAGTTTCCACTTGCCCAATACTAATTTTTAAGGAATTGTTTTCTTCCGTGAGGTTTTATATTTCCTTTTCCATTTGGCCTACTCTGCTTTTTAAGAAGGTTTTTTTCCCCCCTGAGTATTTTTGTGCCTTTTTATCAATAGGCCAGTTTTGGTTCTTTTAAAAGGATATTTTCTTAGTTTTTTGTGCCTTTTTTTTTTAACCAAGCTGTTAATTCTCTTTTTATAACTTTCTTGCTTCATTCTCATTTCTTTTCCTCTACCACTTATCTCTTTCTATAACTCCTCCAGGAAATCTTGCTGGTCTTGGATCCAGCTAGCATGTTTGATGTTTTTGCTTGTAGCTGTTTTCACATTGTTGCATTCTTCTGAATTTTTGTCTTGATCTTCCCTGATACCATGGTAAGTTTTTAATGGTCAACTTTTTTGTTGTTTGCGCATTTTCCCATCATAGTTCTTAACTTTGAAACTTATGTTAGAGTTTGACTTCACTCACCTTGGGGTGAAGAGGCACGGTCCCAAACTTCAATTTTTTGTGCTCTTGTTTTCAGAGTTGGTTCTGTGGGTCTGCAAGTTTTTGGTTCTTCCACAGTGGTATAATCCAGAGAGGGGTGTGGTCACTGCTCTCCTGGTCTGTGTTCTGAAGCCACAAGCACTAGTGCCCCTCTTGGTCCTGGAGCTGTGACAAGGACCTTTGGCAGCCACTACCAGTACTCCTCTCTGCCCTGGAACCATGTTCCAGAAATGTGTATGGGCAGTAAAGTTGCCAATCAGCACTAGCTTGTGTTAGCAAAAGGTGTTCTGCGATCTCTTTCTGACTAGTTTTCCGACCCCTTTCCCACTTCTGGGCTCAGAGCTCCTGAAAGCTGCTGCTGCTGCCCTCATCACTGCCACCCGTAAGACCCGCCACGGCCGCTGCCCCAGGTGGGATCCCAGCCGGGTACCATGGATCTCTGCTCCCAGCCTCCTCAATGATCTCAGACTGGAAAAATACCTCGCTCTGACTTCTTGTTGGCTCTGTCACCCTAAAACTTGATTTGCAGAGTAATTTTCCAGTTGTTTGGAGAGCGCGGCTGGGTGGCTGCCGGTACGCTGCCATCTTGGCTCTGCCCTCCCATTAAACATTTTAACATGATCTGGTCCAACTTGCACCTAACCAGATGATCCTTCTGCTCCATCTGCGGCCAGGCCATCTTGCTTGAAGGCCTGTGGTAGGGGGCCTCCCTCCCTTCCAAGAACTGGATTCACTTGTGGATTTCAGGAATCGCTAGGAAGTTCACCCTTATATCTGTGTATCTTTTACCATCTCCGCAGTGACTGCTCCTGGGGCTGCACTCATCACTGATTCAGTTGGGGAGCACGGCCAACTGATGAATAACTTATGTCATCTGGCTCCTTTGCCCCCACCCAGATTGAAACTGGAAACGTTCAAGAACCCCACGGGCTGGGATATTGTTTTGACCATTGTACTAATAGGACCTCGGCACAAGATAGCTCTGAATCAATAAAACACTTAATTGGGACGAAACTGAGTCATCACGCATGGAAACAATCACCCACATTCTGGATTGGACAGAGTACAGTTTCGCTGCCTGTCTCCAGCCCCCCAGGATGATCTGGAAAGAGTCCTCCGACAGTCATTGCTGTGGGATGAGGAGGCGTTGGAGTCTTCTGGACCGAAGCCTCGGTGTCCCTCTAGCTTTTATCTGCCCCCCCCCCCAGCTTTGTTCCTTGGCCCTTCCCGGCGTTCCTGGTCGTTGGCACAGTTGGCACCAGTCATGGTCCGTTTGCCCCCTCTCCTCGCCCCCTCTCCTCACGGTGGCCATCTTCCTTTCTCCTCCCGGCCATGATGACGGCAGGCCTATGGCATCCTGGGAAATTAAGTTCTGGAGACTTTTCCAAATGAGCTTTGGGTCCTGGTATTCTGGGCAATATCCTTAATTAAATATGTCTTTATACTGATTGTAATCATTGATAATATTTACATTTACATGAACATTCAGCCCTTTAAAGTTTATAAAGCTTATGTAAAGTTTACATCAATTGTCCGAGCCTCATAGCAACCTCTAATTCCTCCTTCACAGCCAGTTCTCACAAGTTCCGAGATGAGAAAACGGGGAGAGAGGCCGAGGTCATCAGGAAGGCCACTCAGGCCCGTGAGGCGGGAAGGCAGCGCGCATTGACCTCATAGGGCGGTTTCTTCCAGGGGATTCAGAGACCTCCTGGGTGTCTCTTAATGCTAGAGCCTTCCCATGGTTAATTACTTTCTATTTCTCCTGTAGCTTGTTACATAATAATTTTCTTGTAGTAGATTGCGAGGCCTTTGAAGTCAGGGACGGCCTGAACACCCAGCTCTGGTGCCGCACGCAGCAGGTTCTCAAGCAACGGGCGGGGCCTTCCCGGGTCTGTGGTCACTGATTTAGAACCGCAAGGGCCTCTGGGCTTCTCCGGAAGGTGACGGGTGGCCCAGGGCAGGGACCCGGGACTTGGAGCCAGAGGGACGGGCTGTAAATCCGGCCTCAGCCTCTCAGAGCTGCGTAACCCGGCCCGTGGGAGAGAGCACAGCTCTCCTGTCAGAGGGTGGGGAGCACCGTGGGGAGAGGACTGCGCAGAAAGGGGCTCGGCTCACGTGTCTAAGAGGAGGCGGGGCGGACAGCGGGGCTCGCCGGCTCAGCCCGCGGGGACAGCCGCGCTCTCGGGCCCCGGGCTTCCCGCCGGCGTGGTTCTTTGTGACCGGGAGCTAACCCGCGCTAGATCTCCAAAGAGGTTTTTTTCTAATGTGTTTGTATGTGCGCGTGTGCAAAGGCCCGGCGCCCCTCAGAAGCCTCACGGCCCGTACCCGCGGCGGGAGTGCTCCCAGTGCTCCGCGTGAGCCATTTCGGGAAGCCGCTCTTTAGAGCTCCCTAAGCCCCTCATCACTCCCCCCCTCCCCCCCCCCCCCCGCGGCCGGCCCGGGCGGGCTCCGCTTCAGAGGCGGGGTGGGCGTCTGGCGGAGCCCCCGAGCGGGGATCCCTTGCCAGCACAATGAGCAATGGGCCCTCGGGGCCGGCCCGGGACGCTGACAGGTGTTAATGGGGCCCAGGCGGCGGCCTCGGCTCATCCCAGGCACAGAGGAAGCCCCCTAATGATGCCCCCTCCCCCCGCTTTCCGCCAGAGATCTGGGGCTGCCAGGCTGCAGACGAGCCGCTGCTTCTCCGGCCCCGGCCCGGATTCTCGGCCAGGACTGAGTTCATCCTTCAGCCGCGGCCCCACTGAGCCCCTTCTCAGGGACTCCCAAGGCGCGTGCACGGGGACTGGGAGCCGCGCCCCCGCTCCGCTTATTTCTCCCCTCTCTCA